>NW_027021323.1:0-31496 GCF_036884655.1 Musa acuminata AAA Group | reverse complement strand
TCTGATGCTGTTCTAAGAACATGGCAGAGTTCAGATGCTTGGAAGCTACAAGATTGACCACGATCAACACTTGGAGCAGAAGATGGATTCCTTGCTGGCAGATTTGAACCCATAGCAAGTGTCATTGAAGGGTCTCAAATCAGACTGCACAGAGATAATTAAATCATGGGGAAATTGGAAGCTTGCATTGGCAGAGAAATGGAGCAGAAGAGAGTTCATTTGAAGGTCTGTGACATCGGCCTTGAAGTGAGTCTTCACTTTCTTGTTCTTGAAATTAATGGTGGGAGATGGGAACTGTAAGCAGACCTTAAAATCTTTGCATTATGCATCCATGTTCTAAATGACTTTAGTGATCGGTTGTCTGTAGAAGCTAATCTTTGTGGTTTTTAGAAGTTATCTTTTTGACACCAAAGGCAAGTTTATACAAAAGGGGGTCTATAACGAAGATGATGAGTGGAAGAAGTTAAAAAGAGACATATAAAAAGAGGAAGAAGATAGATTATTCTTTGTAATTAGTTATCTTTAATTTTTTATATTTTTAAAAATTATCTTAAGATTTTTATATTTTAATTAACAACTTTGAAAGTAATTAATTAGCCTCTCAAATTTGAAAGTATTAAATGTAATTAATTAGCCTCTCAAATTATTATTATTTTACATAAATAAATTATTATTTATATAAGTTACAATCCAAATTTAATCTCATAGAGGTTGAATTATTTTAATAGTATCTTTTTTGGATCCATTTCAAAATAGTAAAATCACATGAGACAAATTATTATTATATTTAATATGAGTTTTAAGTTTGAGGTGTGAGATCCAGAGTTAAGAGAGATTATAAGGTTATATGAATTTGATTTTTTGATTATTTTTATCCTTCTTTATTGTCATACTTATGTGATTTATTGATGTCCATCAATTTTTTTTAGAGATTTTTCAATATGTAATAGTAATAATAACAATAAAATTGTAATCTCCAAGTTAGAATTTTAATTTGTAGTGGAAAGTAGTATTATAATTTTGTGTGTTTTCTGCAATTGATAAAAAATATATAATTACTAATAATTCGAGATTAAATAAATTTTTTTTATCGAATTAGCGTATAGATAAAAATATTAAATATTGTTCATACTATTTATCAATAAAAATCATTTGCATGTATCAAATCTAATCTAATGATTGGAAAAGTAATGTTTCTGTGTGGGAGACTATGACTATTTCTCTAATTCAAACTCATGAGATTCAAAGTAAACTAATTAGAACTCTTTTTTCTAAAATAGAAAATAGAAAGTGATAAAATTAGATTTTTTTTGTTCCTTTTATTTTTATGATTTTATAGTTTTATTATAATAAAATTACATCATCATATTTCACATTTATTTGATCTTCTTATATTTAACGTACATAAATACAATATTTTTTATTTCCGGGAATATACTCTTATGATTAACAATAAAAGTCTAAAAAATTCATTTTATTGGTGAAAGGCTTTTTTGCTGCAATTACTCTTGTCCATATAAATCCCTCTAGAGCAACACTTTCCGTACCCGTTTATACGTTACCCGCCTTGTCTACGTGTAGAGGCATCTCAGGGTTGTGCGTGGGCCCATCTGACGAGCAATCTACCTCTTCAAGGTAGCAAAATGGGTATAAAGTGTCCATGTGAGAAACGTAATTCTCGAAATTACTCTTGCCCAATAAATTGCCCTAGTGGAGCACTTCTGATACTCGTTTACGGTTACCCGCCTAATCTACCTGTAGGAATATCTCGGGGTCGTCAATGGGCCCATCTGACGAGCCATCTACGTCATCAAGGTAGTGAGTGGGTGGGTTGTATGCATGTGAGAGAAGGAATTTTCAAGGACTTTTTGGTGTTCATGTCCAGCCAACTCGAACTCATCTTGCCATATTGGGACGTGGAATGACGATATTAGCCTTCGCATGGGTCGTAAATCGTTACATAAATAGAGGAAAACATGCCATTAAAAGAAGGGTTTAAATGTCAATTCATTAAAACTGCATTCCTACAATAAATAGGAATAATTACGGGTGAAAAAGAAAGATCCATCGCTGAATTCTCTTCCCCTCGACGGGTTCCTACGACGGGAGGAGAGAAAGCTGCCTCCTTTTCCTCTCCGACGGCCTTAGAGCGACGGGAAATCCACGGATCTCGGGAGCTCTTCTTTGAGACAGCACGATTCACGACAGTCCCGGTCTCCGAGCTGTGAAAATATCATCTTTTCGCTTCCTCAGTATTTTCTCCCCATTTCTTAGTCAAATCAGAGTCGAGCAATTACGAAACATCCACCTGAGGTCCCTCTGTAGACTGGGAAGGAGATAGGAAAGCCCTTATTTTTCTTCTTGGCTTTGGGCTGCGAGGTTCTGGGATTTGTTAGGTTCTATCCTTTCTGTACAATTTCTTCTGGTGATAATTGCTCCATAGAACGCAGTGTGAATTGCGGTCTTGTGTAGGTTGTCAATCGTTCCAGCACAAAATCGCTGCTGGAAACCCGTCGGGTTGTTGTTTTCGTTCTAAAAAAGTGATCTTTTTCGGCTCTTCGATTGAAACCGTTCCATCGCATGAATAAAACTTACCGAAGCATTTGATCTCGACTCATAAAAAATCTGATATTGCGATAACAATGACTATTGGGAACTTTTCTCCCGTTGGTAACAATGGGCAGCGGAGGGGCAAAAGGATCCTCGAAGAGGAGGCTCCCCTGTTACCAAGCAAGCAGGAGGAAACTGGGGAGTCTGATGAGTTCAATGGAGCTTCCTTTGCTGGGGCTGTCTTTAACCTGTCTACTACCATAGTTGGAGCCGGGATTATGTCCCTGCCCGCCACCATGAAAGTCCTGGGGCTGGTTCCTGGGATCCTCCTTATCATATTCTTTGCTTTCTTCACGGAGGCATCGATCGACATGTTGACCAGGTTCAGCCGAGCTGGAAAAACAGTTTCATATGGAGGAGTTATGGGAGATGCATTTGGAAGGACCGGCAAGGTGCTGACTCAGTTATGTATTATCGTGAACAATGTCGGCGTGTTGATTGTATACATGATTATTATCGGTATGCTATCTGCCACATAGATTCTCTTAGTGTATTGTTCAACATATTGGTATTGGCAGGCTTCTTGATTAAGTTTCAGTTTCCAATTACCTGTCATAAGACCAGTTTTGATAAGCTCTAGAAGAAGCTAGATCTCAAGACCTTCAATTCTTGGCCACCTTTAATGTTATTTTGTGTTTTCGTGGGCGGTAGCTGTTACAGATATCGTAGTTTAAGTTAATTGATTTACTTTCATATACTGAGGTAAAGAGTGAAATGGTTTTGCCAGTGTATACACAGAATTTTGTATAAGAATGCTCGCTTTTTCTTTAGGTCTCATCAAGTATGAGAGCTATGTCAAAGGTTTCATGTCTTAAATTTTCCTTGGCAACCCTCTTTTCCTCGATGCCATTGTCTTGAAAAACATAGCTGAACAAATCATTGAAGTTTGTAGGTGCCAGTTTCTGTTACGGTTTCATTCACTTCAAATGCTTTCAGATAATTTGCTCTAATATGTGTTTGCATAACTTGCTTCATCCATTTGTTGTTTGCCCTGTAAGCTTGAATCTCAAATGTGATTATGTTGCAAGGTGATGTGCTTTCTGGAACATCTTCTGGTGGCAACCACCACTTTGGTGTGTTGGAAGGATGGTTTGGACAACACTGGTGGACTGGCCGGTTTTTCATTCTTCTGGTTTCTATGCTGGCAGTGTTTGCTCCTTTGGCATGCTTCAAGCGTGTGGGTTAGCTCTTATACTAATCAAGGAGATTTCTCAGAAAGTCAAATTGTCATTTCCTTTTGCATTTCTGCTTTTTTAATTTTTTTTATATTCAGAATGAAGCTGACTGTACTATCTCTCTTCTGGCAGATTCACTGAGGTTCACATCTGCCGTATCAGTTGCCCTTGCAGTTGTATTTGTCATAATTACAGCAGGAATTGCTATTGTGAAATTGTTGGCTGGAAGCATTGCAATGCCCAAGTTGTTTCCAAATATCCCGGATTTGGCATCTGTCTGGAACTTCTTCACAGTTGTCCCAGTTATTGTGACTGCTTATATCTGCCATTACAATGGTATGGACACTGAAATTGCATCTAAAACTGTTCAAGAAAGGTCTTTTATTATCTGTCATGTGAAACTGTAGCTATCCCATGCTCAGCATTAACTATTTCTTTCCTATCTACATGATATTATCATTTATCAGGACTATGTTTCCTACTTAAAAGGTTACTGGTTCCTTTTGCTCATTAAAGAATTGTATTCTTGTATAGACTAAGAAATGTTTTCTCTCTTATACTGCAGTTCACCCTATAGAAAACGAACTTGAGGATCCTTCCCAGATAAAGCCCGTGGTGCGGACATCACTAGCACTTTGTTCCACAGTCTACTTAACCACGAGCTTCTTTGGTTTTCTACTCTTTGGTGAAGCCACACTTGATGACGTGCTGGCCAACTTTGACTCCAATCTCGGTATTCCATACAGCTCTGTCCTCAATGATGCGGTCAGAGTTAGCTATGCTGTGCACCTCATGCTTGTGTTCCCTATGATCTTCCATGCCCTCCGTCTCAATGTGGATGGCCTACTTTTTCCATCAGCCAGGCCTTTGTCTTCTGACAATCAGAGATTTGCTATAATTACGGCGGTGCTTCTGTCAGTTGTTTTCTTGGCTGCAAATTTTATTCCCAGCATATGGGATGCCTTTCAATTTACCGGTGCAACTGCCGCAGTTTGTATTGGGTTCATTTTTCCTGCTGCCATTACTCTCAGGTGAGTCCTAGCAATTCATAGTGGCAACGTCTCTTTGGCTGGTGGCATTGTCGTGTTCCAGTATGATTGTTGTTTCTTGAAATGTATATCTTTTGCTGGTTTTTATTGAGTTGCGGGTCTTGAAGACAGCTTCAATCACACATGGGCATGGCCTCTTGGCATCTAAAAGAAGTCATGGGAAATTGATGAACTTCTATATAATTAGTTAATATCGTACTGTTAGATAAACAAGTTCTGCTAATGAGAGGTGAGCTGATAAGCAAGTTCTGCTAATGGCCTCATAATAATTGTGTGCATCGAGTAGGCATGTGGCTCCAGACATAAAGTTGATGTGGATCCTAAATACAGTTTGCATGCATGAGGTATACAATAACAAGTTTGCACTTGATCCTATTAGATATTCAACAGAGCATGATTCATTTTATGCTTTCTTAACTCTTGTGCCTTCATAATATTTACTACCTCCTGAACTCTTTAAGTTTTCTTATCTTTGCTTCTCCTATTTCAGGGACCCTCATGGCATCGCAACAAAGTGGGATAAGATCGTGGCCATCTTCATGATCAGCCTTGCAGTACTGTCGAATGTCATTGCTATATACAGCGATGCATATGCTCTCTTTAATGAGAGCAAAGCCTCCCCACAGTCCTGAGATCTTCTTGTTTCCATAAGAGCGATGGTGGTATTGGCGGTTCTTGTATATGTGGGATGATTAAAATTGTTCTGAAGCAACGACTGCAATGCTGCAATCTTGTGTAAATTTGTTTTCTATCAGTAGTAGACAGAACTCAACATCTAGGTTGAATCATGTGCTGTATGTAATATATGAACAATTGCCTGAAGGAAGTTCTATGCTTCCTTCAGCATGAGCAGGACCCTGTGCCCTGCAAATGTTTGTAATAAATATGAAACTGGACTTGGATGTTGTGTTTTAGATTCAGTTATTTGATTCATTTGCAGAGTTCACCTCTGAAACCTATTTGTCATGGCAATTTCGTTGAAACATCCCATTGAGCTCTTATCAAAAGCTTTGTTTGCTTGTTGATCATTCAATCATTCTAGTTATAACCAAGTCCAATTCTGCCCCTGTATTCATATGCTGAGCCTTAACCCCAATTCCCTGTTGCAGTAAATTGTCGGCTGAGCCTAACCGATATGCTTTCACTAACTTTTGCAATACCCTTTTGATTCATCAGTAGGCATTGACAGCATAGCAATCAATAATGATACAACAGATATGCATTTTCCTCCAAGAAACCTTGCTGCAATTTCTGATGTTTCAGTTCAGTAGAAGTCTTCTGCTTCTGCTTTGATCACTTTGGCCTTGAGAGAACAAGGTTGGTGGCTAGATGTAGCCATCTTTTTTCTGTTCAGTAAGCTCTAAAGTACAGTAACTTGTGGCTCTGATCCTTACTGTCCTCAAGCTCCTTCTTCTGTCTATAGGCAGAAAACAAGGTTTCAAGAAGATTGAACTCTAGGCTTTGGATTAACAAAAAAGAAGAGAATGTTGTGTTGCTTGGTTTGATGTAAACCAGTTAATCTTTGCCTTGCATGATGATGGAAATATTCCCATGGAAGTGCAAGAATAATTAAGCTAAGTTGTGCTCAGAGCAATCTTGCAAAAAAAAAATATGAACAGCAGGAGACTAAAGTCCAACACTGCAAAGAATCAGATTCAACCTCATGTTTTTGAGTTACCCAAAGCACCAACTGGGAGAAAGATGTATTATAGTGCTAGGGAGTAGTTAAAAAAGGACTACTGAGCAGAGTCAGATCTTTGAAAGCTGAGTGTGTGTTGGGGAATCCTGCCTTTGTTTTACTGCTTTGGATACTCTCCTTCCATCACCATAAAAAACTTACATCCCTCTCTGTGTAACCTCTTCTCCTCTACTCTCTCTGGTCATGTGGTGCACAAGGTTCAGATTCCTTTCCCTTGTGCTTGTGATCTACTTGGTTTCTCTTGGTGACTCCCTTGCTACTGCCCACAGAGGTAGGTCATCTCTTCCCTTATCTTTGACTTGCCATGATTGATTGGAATCATATTTGCTTATTGAGATGCTCTTTTCTAGTGGTTGGGATGATTGAGAAGAATGATGATGATGCAAAGGGTGCCAAAAAGGTTGGACTCGAGATCACAGCTGCTCACAGTAAGTTCAAACTTTCTACCCAGAGTTAGCATGAGTCTCTTGAGCAAGGTTTGTTCCACAGGAACTTAGATGCACCATGGCAGTGAGGATAACCAGGAGCAAGTGGCCAAGGGGAAGGAAGATGAGTGCAGAAGGCTTGCAAGTAATGAGCACAGTTGGAACAGGTGCAGAAACTTCTGCAGGAAACTCTGCTTATGGAGGGAAGGGGAAGACTGTGAAGTGTGACTATGGCAGTCCTTTTATTCCTCCTCACTATCTCAATGCACTCAATCTTATGAGTTTGTGCCTGTATGAAATGGTTAAATTATTATCTATCTTTGTGTCCACCAAAGATGTCTTTTCTCTCATTCATCTGAAAAGGTTTGGAATCTAGGATTGCATAGAGAACATTTAATTTATTGAGAGCATTGTTTCAGTATATCAAATAATTTGAGTGTTGGCACATACTTTCTCCACATCTTTCTACCTTTATCTATCTTTTATTATGGAATCAGTGTAACAGATACACTCCTTTTGCCTAAGAAAAAAAGTAATAATTACCACACTCTAGTTGACTGGTTAGTCAATCCTGTAGCTAGAATATAATTTGATTATATGGCTATAATTGCACTGATCACAAAAGATTTCTTATTTCATTGAAAGTTCCTGGATTTCTTGATGCAGGACTGCCAAATATCACCCCAAAGAAGTCATTGGGCTCAACAACAAAACTGAATGACAAGGTCCCTCTCTCTCTCTCTCTCTCTCTCTCTCTCACACACACACACACACACACACGCACACATACAGTTGAAGTTAGTTGACATACAAGACCTTTAGCACAATGTGTTTAGGTCTACATGAAACCATCATCAAGAATCTACATGATTGCCTACTTGTTTTCTGATTCAGACATCCAGAAGCAACAGTGCACTGAGGACAAGACCAACAACCACCATCAAGAAGAGCACAAGAGGGAATTCAGCTGAGACACTGAAGCCAAAAGCAGCTGAACCATTCTACCGTGGATCTCATGATCCATTCCAGAGAATTGGAACCAAAAAACCAGCAGATGCAGTCACTGAAATGTTCAACATGCTGCACAAGGACTACCACACAACGGGCCGCCGCCGGCCTCCGATCAACAACAGCATGCCTTTGAAAGATCCCCATGTCAAACACTAGACAGATCAGCAAAATTTGGACAGGAGATGAACTCTTCTACTACTAACTCGAGCCTTTTCTTCTTGGATATCTGTTAGAGAACAATAGATGTTTGGATATAGTAATCTTCAGTAATGCCTCCAAGCCTCTTCAGCCCTTCTCTGAGTGGTTATCTCAAATCACCATTGGAGTTGGACATTTTGGCCATAAAATGAGCTTGAGGCTTGTACCAGATCTTCAACTTCAATCTTGCAGTATAATATACCTTTCACATTTGCTTCTCCAAGTGCTACTGATCCTTTTGAGCAGCAGCATGTTTCATAGATATGAAGAGAGCTGCAGATTGACATTTTTCATCAGGAGAAGCCAGATTTTACCTTTTCTGCATTCCAGAGACAAAAAGAGAAGCTCATTATCTCATCTTGATTCATATACTAATTTTTCCTAGAAAATATTTCTCAGTAATATTTGGAAATATAAACTTGAGATGATTGAACAGGAGTCCCTCTAAATCTCATTCACATATTATGACTGTTCTTTGAGATCATTTGCAGGTGGTCATAACTCATAATTTAACTAAATCTATTTCATCAGTGCAAAATATTGTTTATTTATTATTGGATTCATTAGATTAATTTCAGTGTAAAACTATTTTTTTTGGAAAGAAATATTGGAAAAAGAAAAATAAAAAGACTTATTATATGCTTCGCAGTCGGCATGACGTGGGCTCAATAACGGCCCAAGTCTCTTCATGTTTCGGCTCGACCTATTTGAGTCCCCATCATGAGCACCGTTAGATTGAGCTTGAATGACGTAGATCGGCACAATTTCGACCGTCTGATCAACGATTCCTCTTCGTTTCCCTTCCCGCATCGCCATTCGTTCTGAAGCGATACGGGCCCCTCCCTGCGCTCCGCTTCACCCGCCGCTTCACCCGCGGCGCCGTTCGCATCAGCGGACGCGTTGCTGGCTCCGCCGCCGACCTCGGCCCTCTTCCTCCTCCCCAGATTCGAACGTTTTCCCCTTCCATCCCTATAAATCGAGCGCTCCTCTCCTCCTTCCTTCCCATCGCCCCATTCACCAATCCTTAATTTTCCTCTTCCTCCTCCTAGTCCCTCGATTTCGCCGGAAAATGTATCGCGCCACCGTGTTGGTCGTCCTCTTCCTGGCTGCGGCCGGCCTCGCCGCAGCCGCCGAGGCACCCGCTCCTGGGCCCAGCTCCAAGCCCGAGCAACCGGAATCGGCCCAGTCTCCGGCGAAATCCCCCGCCTCCGCCTCCGCCACCGCCCCTTCCACCTCCACCTCCACCGCCCCGGCCACCGTTCCCGCCACCGCCCCCGCCGCCGCCCATTCCCCGGCCACATCCCCCGCCTCCGCCCACGCCCCAGCGAAGGCTCTCTCTCCGGAGGCCGCCACATCGCCCTCGAACTCCCCTGCCGCGGCGCCGACCCCCGACGCCGACTTGGACGACGACAGCGACGACGATATCCCAGCTGAGGGTCCGATCTCCGGCAGCCCTCCGGAGCCATCCTTGGCTGCTGCGCCTGCACCGGAGGAGGAAGACGCGCTGAGCCCCACGACGTCGCCTAGCGGAGCAGGGGCGCCTATCGCAGCTGGTGCTGCCTTCGCCGCTCTCTCCGCCGCTGTGGCTGCCGTCTTCGCTTTCTAAAGGCCGGCCTCGACCATATTGATCTAAGATTCATCATTTTGCCTTTAGATTCGTTATATTGTGAATGGGGTCCACTGAATAATTGATTTCATTTATTATATATTGGATTTAATTCCTGACACTATCTGGACTTAGATCCATTAATCATATCGGATCGGGTATGCATCATCACTGTTCGTAAAACTGGTTTAAACTGCTGGATTCGGATCATACGGATCGTCTTTTTTGATCCGAATCCAATCCCATAACATCTCTCACTTGACAACAGTAGAACACACACGCCACGTGCCGTGCACGTCCCAAGCTCATCCCGGTGGCTTCTAGAAGGAACACCGGCAACGTCGCTTGGTTTCACGATTCCCAAGCTTGCACGCGCAACATTGGCCCCGTTTCGTCGTGTCTATTCTCACTGCCAGTGACGGCACCCTCATGACAAAGAACGACGGTTGTTAACCCGTTTTATATATCCATAAATAAGCTACCAGGTACTGTTGGGACCCACTTTTGGGGCCAACCGCGTCCAACTGTATGTGAGTAAGCGATGCGAGTAACGGATACGCGCGTAGGGAAAGTACCTTGTTTCACCCTCTACAACAGCCCGTTTCACAGGGGAAACTTTGAATTAATACATATATATGTATATATTTCTGAGGTAATCTAAAAAGCTTGTTTTGCACCGCTCCCGTTTGCTGATGCCTCCTTAGACTTTCCTCTGTGTATATTTCTGGGAGGATCCAAAGTTCTCTGCTAGTTGGGAAAGAGAAAAGGGGGGAAGCCATGTCTTTGGGGTACGCGCAGAAGCTCTCCTACAGGGAGGACGTCGGCACCGTGGGCATGTCTGAGATCTTCGACCCACCCGACCTCCTCCAGCAAAAGGTCTCTTTTTTTGCCCTCTCTTGTTACTGTATCCTTTTTTTTTTCTTTTGTTTCCTTTCGATTTTGTGTATCTCTTTTGATGTTTTTCTTTTCATTTGGTGACCGCATTTGATTTCTCTTCTGTTGATAGCAGAAAAAAAAAATTGTGACTTGTGGGCAACGAGGGTGTCATTTAAGAGCAAAGATTTGCTCTATCTCAATGTTTCTTGGTGCAAAAAAGTGGTGAGTGGATGTGATTGTGGCATAAGGACATCAGTAAGCATCAAACTTTCATGATCCGAGAAATATTTAGTTCCCTGAGTTGTCCTGGGATGAAACAACAAGAACAATGAGGTCTTTACCTAGCTATTTGGAGTCATTTTAAATGTATAGTCCGGGTATATCAACTCTGAATCGTGTTTGGTGATGGGTGCTTAGCGGTACACTCGACAGAGGCTATCGTTGTTCTTGAAGGAATTTTTTCTTTTTATAGCATAGCAACTTTAATTGGCTTCCTGAATGGATATCTTCATTTTTTTTATCTCTCTCTAAATTGGATTTTCATCTGGAAAATGTTCCCATCCATCAGATGCCTCGATAGAAAAGCAGTAGAGATATAACTTGATCATGAAATTGGCCAGATTTAAGTCTGAGAAGATGCTTTCAATAAATGTTGATCTCTCTATAGGTTACAAGATTTGTTGGGGTAAACAACTGTCCAGTTCGAGAACTTAAACCTTTAAATATTGTTGACTAACAAAGATTACAAGTCATAGTTGATTGTTAAGCGTCATTTTTATCCTAATATTGTTAGTGCAACTCCAGAATGGTAAATCTTAAAGGCAGACAGTCTAGTTACATCTTTTTTTCTTGTGTTACTTTGTCTATGATGGAAACTCAAATTCACCTATTCCAGCACCGTGTTGATCTGAAAGTTCATTGCAATACGAAGCTCTTCAAATTAGGTAGGCAAAAATTGATGGCAAAGGACAACTTGAACTGAGGAGTTGGATGGACCTTTCTCGTTCATTGTTTTTGAACCTGAATGCTTTGCTGCCATTTAGTTTGAGAAACCTGTTCGATGCACTGCTATCTCTGTTTCACAGTGATGTCTGTCGAACTCTATAATTCTTCGTATCTGTAGAAACACTGTTTGCAACACAATGCATAGGCCTACTTGTTCTTGTGGTTGAACTTGATCACTTATGCATTTAGGGTTGAAATTTTTAGATGTTAAGTTTATTTGGATTGTGCTAGTGAAATGATAATTCATATCCAGTTTCCTTGATAAAGGGTTTCTCTGATGCCCCTATTAGTCCCATATTGGAGGTGGGAGAGGGTTGTGATGGTATATAAGGTTAGATGAGCACTATCTATATCTTTAGGCTAGGGATTTTTGTTCCACATGTTTCAAGCCTACATTGGGCTAGGTTGTGATAAATGATACCAGTCATAGCTATGTGTGATGATTAGATCCCTATGTGTGATAATTAGATCCAAATAGAAAAGCACTGTCATGGATGAGGTTAGAAGTACATCATTGCCTGGAGCTACTACAAGCTCATCTGCAGGCCTCACGTTATACCGTGTAGAAAAGCACTGCCTGGAGCTACTACAACCTCATCCAAATAGAAAAGCACTGCCTGGAGCTACTACAAGCTCATCTGTAGGCCTCATCTGTAGGAATGACTGGGCTACTTGTGGTGACTGGATCCAAGTAGTGATGGAATACCCATGCTCCACTGGCTGGGTTGTAGGTCTCATATGCTTTTTGTTATGAATGATCTTGGGCTATCTGGTGGTGATTAAGTCTCAGTCGCAAAGGGCTATCCGTGGATAGGACTACAAACACATCACCTGGTGGAACCATCACTAGGTTAGATTGTTGGTCTCATATGCTACCTATCAAGAATGATTGTAGACTATTTGTTGGGCCTTGGGTCTTGATGAGGACAGTAAGCCTTTCAGCAAGGGAGATTGTGATGCTTTGATTATTCTTGTATTAAAAATGGGAGAGAGACTGTGGCCCTTTGTAGGGCTAAACAAGCTTACTAACATGAACTTGATTTTAAGCATCTTTAGGCCATGTGGTTTCAGGCATTCCATATTATTGGATCAATAGTACTATTGGGCTGGTTTTTTGACAGCTTCTTATTGTAATGGTGGTTATAGGCAGTGCCTTGTTCTCAACATGTTTTGTTTATTAGTTCCTAATATGGTAATATGTTCTTCATGCCGACTGTCTCTCTTGCTTTAGAGGAATAAACTTTATTTTGTTTTATCTTCTATAGCGTTATAATTCTATTCTAAAATTTAATTACTATATAGTTAGTTTTAGTGACATTAGAATCTCCTTTTTTTTCTGATGCTTGCTGAGAATGACTTAAGATGGTCTATTTTTAAGCAGTTGGCAATATACAAATTAATTTTCATTATTTAGTCAATTTACTTTTTACCAACATGCTAAAATATTTTGGATTGATTTGTTAATTGCAGATTGAAGAACTTGCCCTAATGATTAAAAAGGTTGGAACATGCAGTATCTTTTTTGGCAGTTCTATTTTCTTATAACTGGGAGGATGCGTAGCTTAAGGATTCTGGAATACCATATTTCTTATTTAGTGTTTGTCTCCATTGTTGCAGAGCAAACATCTGGTGGCATTTACAGGGGCTGGGATTTCAACTTCAAGTGGCATACCAGATTTTCGAGGACCGAAGGGTGTTTGGACTCTTCAGGTAATTCATTTGAATTTCACAAGAGTATATCATGAGGATTTGTACCTCCTCCTTTTTTTTCCAGCAGGTGTGGATCTTCTTTGTTGTGTTTGCTATTCATTTTATGAAGCTGGTGAAAGCTAGTCTCTTACAAGATAATTTCCCTTTTTTCTCTTTATGTGAGTGATATCGAACAGTGCACGTCATTATAATGCTCATTATTTTGGTATCTTACCAGTTCTACAGGTTGTCAAAATCAGTATTGGATTGGTATTGAATATTGTATTCAATACCATACTTATAATCGACATGCAGCTGCTAATTTCTATGTAATATTGCCAGTTGATTATGTCCGGTCAAATTAGATGAGGGTATTAAGTAAAGGCTAGAATAAAGCTTCTTTGCCAAGCTAAAGTGGTTAACTTTCTCCCACGTGGGGCGACGTCGCCGAGGCGACGCAATGCCACCTCGTATATATATATATATATATATATATATATATATATATATATATATATATATATATATATATATATATATATATATATATAAAAGATTATATATACTTATATATAAATATTTATATATATATATTCTTATAAAAAGCGATGTCGCGTCGCCTCGGCGACGTCGCTGAAAAAGACGACGCGACGTCGCCTTATATATATATATATATATATATATATATATATATATATATATATATTCCGTTCCGTCTGGTAACAAGCGGTCCGTGTACCAATCAGCTGACGAACCAGTACGTACCGCCCGTACCTGACTGACACGGACTTAGCTGGTTTTGCCTAAGTCGTGCGGCACCCTTGCGTGTCCGTCCGCAAAGGTCAGCCTCCCCGAAGACTCCCATTGTCCCTTAGGACCAACAAAAGAGAGAACAGGCAAAAGAGAACGCCTCAATTGGGATCCACAAGCAAACATGTCCGAAAAACACTTCATAGACAATGCAAATTACAAACAGACTTTACAAGCTCTGAACAGTGGCACAACAAAGGGTAAAATGGTCCATTACAGACCGAAAAGCTCTCTCACGTGTCCACATGACACAACCTTTATTTACAAGCCTAAAGAGGCCACCAACCCAACTAAAATGGGACTTATAAGCCTTCGGCCGCCCCTTTACATTCTGTACAGGGCATGAACATGCCAAAAGACACGGACACACATAAGCATTACATCCAACGTCTTGTTGAGAAGTTTGTCCGTGACATTCTCCCCCACTTATCCCTTCGACGTCCTCGTCGAAGCCTTTGTGAACACTGCAACTCTTCGCCTTTGCTGAGTCTTCAATCTTCTACTCCAGCTGCAATGCGCCTCCTGGCTCCCAGCTGCTCTCCGCTGCTGTTTTTGAGTAGTCGAACCTTTGATCCGCCATGCTGCTTCAACTCGCCAATGACTCTGACTCTGGTGTGGGGTTGGCGGAGTTGTGTTGATCCTCGTTGATTCCTGCGGATCTCCCGGATGAAGGAAAAGACCATCCTTACTGCGCCAGTCTCTCAGAAATTCCACATGCTGCTTGAACTGGGTGGATGCTTGTTGGAGCTTTAACGAGCATCGTCTCGCAAACTTCTGAAGTTTTGGGTCCTTCCTCCACAAAATCTGCTCATTGACTCTTCTTTCAGTTAGTTGTCATATCCAAGTAGGTTCGCATCACTTCCGCTTTCGATTGGCATTTCGTTGGGAAATGAAGCGGACAATCTACTCTCAGTAGCACTGATCACCGTTGGTGAGGATTTGACAACTATTGTCTTCCATTATCTTCGAAGGGTCTTTGAACTTGTGCAGAGCTCCTCTGCTGGATAGATAAGAGAATTGGGGTACTCGGTTTCGCCCATCCTCTTAAGAGTTGAGAAGGCAAAGGTTACTTGACTTCGCCCGCCTCCTCGAGGTTGTACTTCACGCATCGAGCTGGTTACTAGTCTTCGCCTGCTCTTTGCTCACACTTCTGAAGCACTTGAAGTGTTTGCACTCCTTGCATTGAGTTAGTTACTGTGATTCACCTTCTCAAAGCCATTGAACTTCTGGAATGCAGGAAGTTTCCACCCCAACTTGGAGTAATTCTCTGATAGATGAGGTCGCCTCTGGGATTGTACCGTCTTCTCCATCAACCCTGCCGCCTACTCCACTGAGTAGCAAAGGTACAGCACCGCGTACTGCCAGCTTCGTTCCTTGGTCGTGCACTCTTGCATGACCCGAAGTCCTTCACTTACGGCTGTCTTGATGAGAAGCACACTGACACCGGTCTTACGAAGTTCCTCGGCATGCTCCACCTCCTCGGCCCCTTTCACGACCAAACGCTCTCCCTCCGTGAGAGCAAGGGATCAATGACTTGCACGGAAGTCCCGCCTCTGCGGTACCATGGCGCTGCAATGCCCATGGCCCTACTATCCGTCGCCTCGCATCTGCATCCCTTTTCTTCACGATCAGTAGACATGTCTCTGTGGCACTCCTCTGAGTCCACCTCCATTCTAACTGATGCTTGATTTTGGGTAGCTAAGTCCCTCTGGACTCGTCGTCGCTTCCTCGCCCCTTTCGACCCCCTGCTTCAACACCTCTGTGTTCTCCAAGCAGCTCCTTCTGGTCGATGGAAAGACAGACTGCACTCCCATGCATGGCCTCTGCCATCGCATTGTAGGGTTTGCACCGATTCTGTTCTCCATAGCTTCCTTGGTAGCAACGTTCGCTTACTCGGCCTTGTCCTCTGACTTGCCGGGCTCCCTTAAGCGAATATGAGCTCTGGAGCAGTCCAACTCTCCAGCTGCTTCGATCATACCTCTGCATGATCAAGTCCCTCCCATGGAACTCACTGGTACTTGCATTCGAACTTTTCCCTTGGTGGAACCCAGCCCCCATATGCTGATGACCAAGGTTTTCATCCGATGCAAAATTCGGTGCACGCCCGGAAGACCCGCCTCTGCGGTACCATGGCCTTCACTCCTTGAATCCATAGCCCTTCTTGCCGTCGTGTTGTTCACCGAAGCGGAGCTCCCAGTAGCTCCCGATCATACCTCCATATGATCACATCCCTCACGGGACCAAGTTGTGTGTATCGCATTGCCACGAACTGTTCCACCACGATCCGCTGCACCATGTCACCTCCTGGTGACATCTCCATTGCATTCTGATCCTTGGGGAATAAACTCGAATTGTGAACCCTCAATGTGTGGCCTCTGCCAATACATCGCAGGGTCTCATCCACCTTCGGTTTTGTTCGCTCCTTTGGCAATCGACCT
The DNA here is from genome assembly GCF_036884655.1 of Musa acuminata AAA Group. Classification (NCBI taxonomy): domain Eukaryota; kingdom Viridiplantae; phylum Streptophyta; class Magnoliopsida; order Zingiberales; family Musaceae; genus Musa; species Musa acuminata. The sequence goes on along the minus strand of NW_027021323.1, from coordinate 14,905 downwards.
TCATCCACCCACTCTTGGGCCACACCTAGATGAAGCACCGCTCTAGGACAGTCCGTCGCCTAGAAGCTCCCGAAGTCCACCGACTTCACTGTGATTTGTGCACCATTGTTTGGATCCTGGGCCTCTGCCCCTACCAGCACAATCTCCGCTGCACACTGCTTCCTTCATAGCAACTTGAATAGCAACACTGTGGCATATTCTTCAAGAGTACCTGCCTCTGCGTCCTCTTGCCCCGTGCTAAGGCCTTCTGAACCCAACTTCGCCTCCGCAAATTGAGTCGCCTTAGTTCCTCCATCAAATGCTACTCCGAGATAAGGTGCATGTGCCCCGAAGCTCCCTTCGTCTTTGGCACCATGTAAGATGAGTCCACTCCGTCAGAATGAAGGACCCATGGAACAACATGATCCTGCTCTTGCCTCTGCAAGAGCTCATGTCCTTGACCTCTGTCTAAGAAAAGCACTGTGCCTCTGCTCCATGTTCCAACTTCTCTGCTGGCTCCCTTCATGCGGCTTGGGAACTTTGCCAAGTTACACCCAAGTTGCTCCGCTCCTCGTTTTTGCATTGAGTCGATGGTGGCCCTCGTGCCCACCATTCCACGGGTCAGCCCTCCCTTGAGTCCGATCTCCACATCGACTCCAAGTGTGCCTTCATTTAAGTTGCTTTAGGTCGCTCCCCCACTTGATCTCGAAATGCATCCACCAATGCATTCTCTCGAGCGGGATCATGCGATGACTCCTCGCCGCTTGCTCAGTCCATCGAGCTTCGTGGAGTTGTTGTTTGTGAGGTACTCATCCTCAACATGTGAAGTCCATCTCACATGATTCTCCCTTTGGAGCACCGAGACTTATCCCTCCTGGATAACTATCCCGTTGGAGCAACATCTCTCTTCGTTTCGGAGACCACCATCCCCTTGGACTACTCCGATCTGCTGAACAAACTGTGCATTGTTCTGCCTCCTGCAAACGCACTTGCTAGATTGCGACTCCCCGTCAATACAGCCCCCACTGCACCCCTCAAGGCCTAGCAACATGCTGAACTCGTTGCACACTTCAGCCTCCTACGGACGTAACCTTCACATGCCGAAGAGAAAGTTTCAATGCTCCATGGCGCCGAGTCTCGGCCGCCTTGGGATGGCCACGAACATTCCGTCGTCCGCATACAAGCCCATGCATGAGTACTAAATTCTTCGAGTTAGCAATTCCCCTCACCTCTGTGAGCTTTGCATAACTCTTTTGGTCGTTGAGCAACTCATTCCACCTTGGATGGTCTCATTCTTGCCAAGCGCCTCGCTTGCCTAGAGCACCATCAAGTATAGTTGTCAACGTTGAGCCGTAGCTCAAACTCAGCCATCCCAACCTTTGTGCGCTCCAAATTCTTCCAAGCTTGCCTGTTCTCGTGGTGCCTCTTGCGCGAAGGGTTGGCCATTCCTGTGAATGCCAATCTCAGATGCCCGCTCCTCTGAGCGACTCTTTTCCCTACATCTCCATGCCCGTTTTCCCCCAAACGGTCGCGCGTGTGCTGACTGCCCTCAACGCAGCCCCGCTAGGTCCCCCACGTTTGCATGCTAAGTGTTTCTATGAGTGCTTGTCCCGCTCTGATACCAAATGACACGGACTTAGCTGGTTTTGCCTAAGTCGTGCGGCACCCTTGCGTGTCCGTCCGCAAAGGTCAGCCTCCCCGAAGACTCCCATTGTCCCTTAGGACCAACAAAAGAGAGAACAGGCAAAAGAGAACGCCTCAATTGGGATCCACAAGCAAACATGTCCGAAAAACACTTCATAGACAATGCAAATTACAAACAGACTTTACAAGCTCTGAACAGTGGCACAACAAAGGGTAAAATGGTCCATTACAGACCGAAAAGCTCTCTCACGTGTCCACATGACACAACCTTTATTTACAAGCCTAAAGAGGCCACCAACCCAACTAAAATGGGACTTATAAGCCTTCGGCCGCCCCTTTACATTCTGTACAGGGCATGAACATGCCAAAAGACACGGACACACATAAGCATTACATCCAACGTCTTGTTGAGAAGTTTGTCCGTGACATGACGGTATTATTCGAAATTGCATACCTTGGTTTAAGCAACACTGTGTTTCCTATTTTGCACTCATTTACTTACTTGCACTATTAAGTAGAACTGCACAGCAGTTCTATACCATTGTCCATGCCCACCAATTTTGGACTTGGTTTATGTCCGTGCCATACCTTGTCAATAATTGGCATGCCTTCTCACCAAGAAGTAAATCCAAAGAAAATGCAAATGCTAGAACACTCTTCATTTGTTATTGCAATAAAGACATTTGAAATTTGAAAGTTTGGTGTTTCGGAGTTCTTTAGTACATCGATATTAATCATGTCCATGGACATATGACTGAAATTAATCTGACTAGAATGACATCCTTTATAAATGTCATCAAGATAATTTTTCTCCAAGCTTTTTTCATCTCTTAAATTTCAATGATGCTTTAAATCTCTTTTCATGCCAATTAAATATGTAAAGCTCACAAACTTTTTCTCCATTCGGTATCTTTTTTTGGTTTCTTATAGGCAAATGACCATTTAGAAGTTAGAACCATCCCAGCCTCAGATAATCTAATCTTTTAAAGAGCGTTGGCAGATTATGTCCAAATTCTAGAGGATCAATTGGATAACTCTTTTGGAGTTTTGCACAAATAAACCTTGCCTGTAACCTGAATCTTCTCCACTATGTAGCATATAGGTACATGAAAGTCATCAAAGATTACCTATAAATTCTTGTGCTGCTCTTCAGATAGAAGCTGGTCATCTTTCTCAGTGATTTAAAAAGCGCTTGGCGCCAAAAGGCGTCACGGTCCAAAAACGCTCATGGCGCTAAGCGGTCGCTCGAGCGAAGTGAGGCGCTAAAAATTAATAATATTAAAATTAATAGTATTAAAATCAAAATAATAGTGTTATACTGTATACAGTTAACAGTATACTGTATACTGTTAACAGTATACTTTCGATTTTGAAAGAGGATAAGCGAAAGAGAAGAGAAGAGTATAAGGGAAGACCAAGGGTGCTGAGAAAAGCGGGAGCGGCAGCGACAGCGGTAGTAGCGAGCAGCGGGAGCGAGAGCGGCGACAGAGGCAGCGACAGCGGCGAGCAGCGGCTGCGGGAGCGGGAGCGGGAGCGGGAGCGACGAGCGGCGACAGTGGCAGCAGTAGCGGTAAAAGCGAGCAGCGACAGCGAGAGCGGCGAGCGACAACAGTGGTAACGACAGCAGCGAGCAGTGGGAGGGGGAGCGGTGAGTGGCGACAGTGGCAGCGGCAGTGGCAGCGAGCAGCGTGAATGGCGAGCAGGGTTAGGGTTGGGGAAGTCACGCTGATATCGGTCCTTTAGTTGGTTCGATTGAACCAACTAAAACACAGGAGACCGAATCAGACCTAAACCGCTGGTTCGGTCGCCTGGTTTAACCCAGGCGCTCGCCCGAAGCGCCTGACGCCTGGGCTCGGGCGAGCGCCTAGGCGGCGCCTCTTTGAAGCGCGCTGCCTGGAAATGAAGCGAGGCGCTCGGGCCTCGCCTCGCCCGAGCGCCTAGGCGAGCGCCCGAGCGCCTTTTTAAATCACTGATCTTTCTAAGTCGAATTACAGATATTTTCTATAGGTAAACATCATGAATATCACTTTTAATTCTTGTGAGAGGAGCCAATGTTAGATTGTCGATGAATGTAATTTCCACTGCAATGAAAAACGTTAATATTTTCATTCTATGACATATGCAAATGAATTGATTTTAGTAACGCTTTTATGACACTAAATGCATATTATACATAATTTACTAATTCAAGGATTTTATGTGCAGCGAGCAGGCATGGGATTGCCTGAAGCATCACTTCCTTTTCACCGTGCAATGCCAAGTCTTACTCATATGGCTTTAGTGGAATTGGAGAGAGCTGATATCCTGAAGTTTGTTATTAGTCAGGTACTCAAAAAAATTTTGTTGATTCCTTGGGTGTGGTTTGAGGAGTCAGTTTAACCCTTGATTTTCTTTTTGGGCAATGATGATGATAGTAATTGCTTATAGTTTACCCAAGACAATTGTCCTATTTCTTAAATTTTAAGTTCTAGTTTGAAAAATCTTTTGTGAACTTGTATTTACTAGAACGTTGATAGTCTTCATCTTCGATCTGGCATACCAAGGGAGAAGCTTGCTGAATTGCATGGAAATTCTTTCAGGGAAGTTTGCCCTGCATGTGGGATCGAGTATGTTGTTGACAACTTTTTCTCATATATTACTTGTACAAGCTAATTTCTAAGCTCCATAATACTTTGGAATTTTTTTACTTGTGCAAAACTGGTGTTGTTTCCTTAAGGTTATTTACATGTTTTATCTTTTTTCAATTGCGAGTATAAATATTCATATTGACATACATATATCCACTGATAGATGCTAATATGTTAACCCTTCAAGATATATTCGAGATTTTGAGGTTGAAACCATTGGGATGAAAGAGACATCAAGGCGTTGTTCTGACACAAAGTGTGGTGCAAAACTTAAGGACAGTGTTCTTGATTGGGAGGTAAAAAGCTTTGACACTATTTGGTTGCGTGATTGTTGACAAACATTTTTAGCAGTGGACATGGTTATTGACAGGGCTATTCACTTAAGTAGTATGCTTATTCATACCTGCAAATCTGCAAATCATTAATATTTTTGCATTTTCTTTGCCTAAATTTACTTGTTGTCTTCTAATTCTTGACTTTCTTTTCTTAAAACTTTTTTGAGTTATTTGAGAACAAATTTAAATTCAAAATTTTCTTGTGCACATGTTTACATATACTGTGATATGCCTAATAAATTTAGTTGGCTAATCGAAGCATTGACCAAGTTTTGATATGATGCAGCATAAATGACTTCTGGGATATGTATTATGTATCCTAAATATTCCTATGCTTCTCTATAAATTCAGAATAGCTGAGACTGAGAATGACTGGAATTTGCTTTATGCTAGTCCAAATTATTATATAGTACAATTATAAGTAGAGGTGATCTGATTCATGTCAGAGATGCTACAAGGTGTAAGTAAAGAGAAAAGAAAAGGCACTTGGATATAAGCCACAATAGAGAATATGTTGGTCTTTGGTCTCATGGAGATTGTAGTCGCTGAGACTTTGATTAATTAAATTGATCTTAACCTAGTGATGAAGTTGTATATGCCTGTCTGGCTGTCACTCTGTCAGATAGATGGATAAAAACTTTTATGCTAATGTAGAAAGCAACTGTAAGTAAGATTCCAATAATGTGTTCAAAATGGTTAAAATATATTTCCTACCAGTGCATGGATAAACAAATTTGGATATTTTAGGAGAAAATTTGTGGCCTACCTACCTCCTTTTGACAAACCTCCTTAACAGGTTCAAAAATCTCATTATTGGCAAACTAAGTCAAGATAGGTATCTGACTAAACTGGGATTCCCAATTGGCCTGTACAGACATGCCTCATCGTGGTGATGAAATATGGTTACAGGAACGGCAGATCTGTTGTATGAAGGTGCACATCCATTTCCAAGGAATACACAAGCCAAAGAAATAGAATAGATGAAGCAAAATCCCTTACATGTAGCCCAACATTCAATTGTCAGTACTTTTTTGAGAAAAAAATGCTGTATGGATGTACATACACCATGCCATGCATTTGTCAAAAATATTCTTACAAAATGTATATCAAACTTAATTGCCTTATAACCTTCCATTTTTTAGTTTGTATGATAAACTTGAGTTTATAACATTGCTTACACAACCTGCAGGATGCTTTACCTCCTAAAGAGATGAACTCTGCTGAGAAGCACTGCAGAACTGCTGACCTTGTATTATGTTTAGGGACTAGGTAATGTATTACTTTGTGAACAACTAAGGAACTCAGATTCCATAATCCTGATTTTTTAGCTGAGGTATTTATATTATTAATATTTTTGTGGTAAATCTTCCAAAATTTCCTTAAAAGTTTGCATATAAAATTAGCCAAGAAACACCTCTGCTTTGGATTATTATATTTGTGATATATGAAGTTATATTTAAATGCAAAAGTTTGGGCAGAAAATTTAAAAGCAGAACCATTCACAAATTAGAATGTGTAAACACTTGCTGTCAGGTGCAGGATGACATTAACCTTATGTAAATGGAGACATTCTGAAAATGGAAATCACAAAATCTTGTATATACATTTTTCTTTTGCAGTTTTTTGTAAATTATTCCCCATTTTTCTGTTGTTGAAATTCTCATGCTGGACTTCTTAATCATAGTTTTCTGACATAATGTTATTAACTTGATTAGCTAGTTGTTGTTCGGCATTAACTAATCTTTATGTTTCTTCACCAATTTGCAAAGATATGGAGATCTTAATGATGCTTCTATGCCAGGATTTCAATTTCCTGGTTCAGTACAGATTTTGGCAAATGATCAGATCTATACCAAGTAACACCCAACTTGTACCCTTCCGTTGTGAACCAGAAAAAATAATGAAAAATATATACGCCGACTAAGGTTCTGAATATCGTACCGTACTGATATACCGTTCAGCTGTCGGTACGGTCGGTACGGTATGTACCGAGTTGTACTGAGCATACTGACATACGGTACACTAAGATGTACCAATGTACTATCCATGCCGGTCCTCTATCGGATCGGTATGTACCGCTCATACCGAGCGGTACGGTACAGTATTGCAAACCATGTTACCGACTGATACCAACTTATATGATCCACTTTGGACCTTGGTTGGACCCATAAATATTAGTCAGATGGTATTAAATCCTGGATGCCGAGAGAAAGGATCAAAGTATTCCTTTTTTTTTACCAACAGAACAGATGACCTGAATCACCTAGTTGTATGGTTTCCGAAAAAAATGAATATTTTCTTTTTGTACTAGGAACTAAGGACACAGGTTGAAAGCAATTTTGAAGTCCTTACTAGATGGATCAACATCTTCTCAAATTCAGTTTTGGCCATTTAGATATCAGTGTTTTGCATGTTCTGTGCATTCTAATTTCTTTTTGTTAGTGATATGGATTTTTTGAATGATGTATAGACATGTACCCATTTTCTATCTTTTCTTTTCATGATTTCCTAGTTATGGTTTCCAACTTACTACCTTGCTGTTTGCAGTTTGCAGATAACACCTGCGTGCAACTTACCTTTAAAGTGTATCCGAAATGGTGGGAAGATTGTTATTGTAAATCTTCAGGTATGCATTGCATTTAGTTATGCTTCGGTCCTGGATATATGTACCTATATCATTTTGAACTAGTACTATTTATATGTATAGCTTGTCCAAAAGTTAGATGGTTGTACATGCAGTTGTGGTAATCTGAGTTGCTGAATTAAAGGATAATATTGAAAAAAGAATGCTATTTTTCTAATGGTGTGAAGGCAATAGTAACCTTTTTATTTAATTTGGAATATTTGTTCTACTTCACTAAGAGTAATGCATATCAACATTCCATAAGAACTTGTGTTTTTTAGCTTATATGATATTGCTTCTAATAATAACAGTTTTCTTGGTGTGAATCAGTTAGGAAGACTATGTAAGCATTTGGTTGCAAATGCTGTCAGGGTTGGGGTCATATTATAAAACATGTGAGAGTTAAGTTCAATCAATCATGACTCGTATGAGTTCCTTTATATCCTTTCAAGAACAAGAATATAAATAATATTTATAAATGTAATTTAAAATAAAGAAAAGGAAAGATATCTGTGCTTGTCGATCATTGATTGGTTAACTAGTGACCTGGTTTTAGCTCCAACAGCCCACTCCAATCCATCCACAAAAGAAAATAAACAAACAAATAAAAGCCAAGAAAAAGAAGAGAACATTACCATAGTGTGAGCCACAAGTATGTACCTCGTGGTATTCCTATTATGACATGGTACAATTCCACACTCCACATGTTCTCCAAGTTAAAGAAATATGCAACTTTCTGAAATAAGGGGAACAACGGTTTTGTTGTATGAAAGATGTTTATCATTGTCTCATAGGAATCTATTATACCCTTGCAACCCAAAGCTAAGTTGAATATTCTGAGTGTACATGCTTTTCCTTTATGCCCATTTGTACCATATTTAAATTCTGAAGGACTTAATTTGGGACACCTGTCCATTTACTTGACAGTTGCTTATCTGATATTAGCAGTTATTAGAATTGATGACCAGGAACAGCAAATATTGCTCTTTTCAACTTAATCTATATACTATATCTTATAACCCCTTGATTTTAGGTGAAAATTTTAATATTCCTGTTTGTAGATTACATTGTATTCGACTCATCAAATTATCAATGTCAAAGAAGTCTGTAGAAATGCTCAGGGGTAACCATTAAGGAGATTTGGAATGTTACATGCTGCTAATTACTAGAAACAGGGAAAGCGCAAAAATGTTACAAGTATAGTACAGACTGAAAGGAAATGCTATTTTTAGGATCAACTTTTGTTCAATGGGGTACTGTTTAAAATTTTTCTCCATAAGTTAATTATTCTGTCTTCTAGTTGGATAACCATTTTCATTTCAACTATTGAAAGAAATAACATGAAAATAATTTAAGGTGCCATACTCCAAATAGATGATAATTGCTATTATGTATAGTTAATTCAATTATTAGTTAAGCATTCTGCAGTCATATGAATACTTGAGATCGCTGATGTTGCCTCCTGTATCTGAGTTTTGACAGCCAACCCCAAAGGACAAAAAGGCTAGTCTGGTGATCCATGGGCTTGTTGATAAGGTAGTGTCTTTTCCAATGTTGAGACGTTACTTCGGGATGTTTCCCTCTATGCTTGATCCCTGGTCATTATGTGGTTAATTTTGACTTAAGTTGTTGGAAGATCTTTTCCAGTGTAGAGCTCGCTCCTTATTGATAATAATTTAATAAATTCCAATCTGAAATGTGTTTACAATTTTGCAACTGTAAGGAGGATGCTTCTGCATTCGAACTCAAGTTATAGTTGGCTCAAGGAACCTGTGAAAGAGCAAGTTTCATCATACTTGGACAGATATATTGTTCAAAGATATTATGCTATAACTGAAAACAACTGCACTGGATAAATATTCTATAACCTTTGCTCTCTTAGTGTTTGTGTTTCTGGAGTCGATGCAGATGTCGTTATGTATTGGAGAGCAAACACACAAATTTTAATCACTAATGATTAATTTGAATTATGGTATTTGTATTCAGGTTGGTAATATAAGCAACTATGCTAGTTGATTGATGGGGATGCATTTCCTAGTATCTCCCTTTGAAGATCCCACATCTGTAAACTTGCACCATGTGGCTTTAACCATTCTCTGAATATTTTTTTTTACAGATTGGTTAGCTGCACAAGGCTATATTAATCTAACATGTTGAATATTTCCCTGAACTTTAAAACTCTTGACATATTTGGATTTCCTTGTTTTTGTACCCTATGCTAATCATCTGATAAATCCAGAACAGGTTATTGCAGGCGTCATGAACTTTCTTAGCCTGTGCATTCCTCCATATATCCGCATTGACTTTGCTCAACTTAGTCTGTCTCATTCACCAAAAAGTAAGATTTAATCACAAATTGATATTTTCTTGCTGCAATTTCCTCTTCATCTAGAATGTCAACACTCAACAGTATTTCATTTGAGATAAAAAGGCTCATTAAGAAGAATTTAATCAATGCAAATTGCATTCTATGTAAATTGCCTCCTTTCTTTGGTAGCAAGGAGCACTAGATATAGAATTATGTCAGTAGACATAACATGGAAAACAGATGCTTCATATAATACATTAGAGAGAATCATCTTATATGCCACATATGGGTTTATTGAGTACACATGCATAAGACAATTGATATGGATTTACAACAATGTATGACATATTCCTAAAGTCAAGGTTTGTCATCTTGTACCGATACATATCGATACCGTTGGAAGAGGATGGACTGTTAGTGGAGGAAGAGGATGAAGGAGGGAAGAGAACGGAAGTAGAGGAGGCAGTGGAGGAAGAGAAAGGAGGGAAAGGAAGAAGTGGAGGTGGTGGAGGAACTGGAGGGAAAAAGAGGAAGAAGAAGTAACAAGAGGAGGCGGTGGAGGAAGAGGAGGATGGAGGAGGAAGAGGAAAGAAGAAGAGGAAGCAATGAAGGAGGAGGAAGCATACCTGAAATTAGCGACGCAAGGCAGGCAGTGGGCAGCAACAGGCAGCAGCAAGCTTTGCATCTACAGCAAGGAAGGCTCACAAACGCAAGCCCTAAACCAGCAGCATTAAATAAGTTTCTTCTTTTTCTTTTTTTGTTTTTCTAATAGGTTGGATTGGACAATTCGAAATGGGGGCATTTTACTTATCAGTTCATGCCCGGCCCGGTACATACTGCCTGTTTTGTACCGATCCAGGCAAAATGTCAGTCTATGCATAAAGTTATGGTATTATTCAGCTAAATTCACCTACTATGTTTTTCTTATTTTTCTTCATCCTTCACAATAAAATTTATCCTTGAAATAGCCTTGGATTGGTACAATGATATCAATAGTGAAAGTTGAAGTTTAGGCTGCATTCAAAGCAGTTCATGTTTAAAAGATTACGATGCCAAAAAAACTGAAATTACAGCACAACAATAAATTTATTATGTCATTTCCTTTCACTGCATGCATGGAAAGCTTATAGGCTTGAGGATACTTCAGCATATTGTATAATACCAAGGAAAACATCAGATTTGTGCTTTTGCATAAGGAAGTTCTGGGTTTTGGTCATCTTACTCTCTATTTTGTGCTTTGACAATCCAGAGAACACTTACGTGAAATGGACTCTGAGGATTACAAGTATCCATGGACCCAGAGCTCCATTAGCATTTCTGAAGTCAGTTGAGGTAAAAAATTATATTCATTAGTCAACCAGATTTCAGTTCTCCCAAGTATTCTATCAAATTTGATTCTCTCAAATATTCTATTGTATACTGCTAATTTGTTTTTTGCTTTCATATCGATGGATAAATAACTTTATATAGCTGCTATTCATGACTAATCTTGGAGCACCAATCCCCATCTGTTGTCAAGATGGATAGGCTAGTGGACAGTTGACATGCATTTTTATCCTGAGAAACTTAACCGATAATAAGGTAGGAGAAAACGTGTCATGAATGGGGAATTGCTGGTTTGAGTGGTCAATGACCAATATATGACATCTTCTAAAGCAACTCGTGTTATATAGGCTTGTCTAGAATTAAATTTTGAGCCTAATATATACCCATATATATTAATTCTGAGCTTTATTTTCGAGTTTAATCAAGATAGAATTACAGCCAAACACGAGTGGGATTCTAAGTTCTCAATTGAATTGACAGCCATAATGGAAAAAGTTATTTTCAAAAGATGTGAAAAAGATATAATTGTCAGCCCTGGCATGAAGACTTGATACTAAGATGTTTATCATGGATTGAAATATTTTGCAGCTAGCTTTGTAGGACCTTATACCCTGGTACAGGGTTGTAAAACAATAAAAAATTTGTGGCTTATGTCAAGTTGTATCTCAGTGTGCTTTTTTCTTGTATCTTAGTGACTAGGCTACTATAATCTGGGCTTGTGTAATTGACTTATTAAGAATATAATGCATGTATAGTAATTGTATGGTTGGTATCGAGAAACTCACAGCATGCATATTCTGAGAAGTTTCAAGAGAATATAAATCTTCCACAAACAACAAGTGTTACGGACAATCTGATGTAGATTGTAGAGACGACAAAACTTTACGAAATCTATTAAAGCAAATTTTTAGGAAGCAAAGGGGAGATCATGTGGCATGATGTAACAAGCGACATGGAGTGAGGAAAGGAGGGAATGGAATCCAAAATAGAAAGCAAGCTACCAAAATTTTACCATAAATTAAGATGAGAGGCCTAGGCACACTGGTGAGCACGTAGACAAAATTTTACTACAAATTAAGTTCTAGCATTTTTCACGATTCATAATTTTGAAAAAGCAAACAATACATCATATTCACTCTTCGACGCGATAGCTTTTCACTTATGTGCCTTCGACATGTGTATTGGTAGAAGATGCAAAATATTTAGATAAGCAAAAGTAGTTAAAAAAATTAGCACATCTTAAAAATAAGGTACAATAATATGCATCATGGCTAAAAAACAAGCATAAAAATCAATGTTCAACAAGTCACATATTTATTGTTGTTATTGGTTGCACAATGCACATAAAATGATTTTATCTTTTGCTAATTAGTTACAAAAAAAGTTGCACTTGTTGAATTACTTGAAATGATAAATATCGTGTTTTTTTATCCCCCTTGAAATCAAATTCTGGTATCCTTTACTAATAATTATTTGTAGTAAGTGGCCTCTAAAATTAAGTGGAGGACCATAAGGACCTAGTTAGCTGCCAGGCCCCATCTAGGTGTCTGGGCTGTTGTTTGGCTCAAAAATTCAAGAAGTGCCAGGCACCTTGCCAGTGGAGTCAGCTAGATGGAGGTAGATTGACGTTGTAGAGTGCCCAATAAGTTAATAAACAAACTTTTAAAATGACTTGGATCCTGTGGGCAGTGCCTAATTTAAAGTTGTCTTATCATGCTTTCTAAACACCAACCTTGTCATCTCATTATCTCTTTTTGTTGTCATTAATGCATCTCCACTTGTTTGCTTATTAGTATTGGAATCTCACAGTTATTCCATAAAGACACTCAAATTTCCTCTTTTGCCATCAGATATCATTTCCTGAGAGACCGGACTTAAAGGCTGCCTTCCTAGATAAGCAGCCATTTCATCTGAAAAGGTGCCGTCATTAAGTTAATGTATAGACTGTTCCTCCTGTAAAAGATTTTATTTATTTGCCTTAGATCTATTACTTCCTTTTCCTCTTAAGACAATATTGTATCTTCCAGGGAAACAGCAAGAAAAAGGCCCTTCAAGATGTTGTTAACTTTTCACTTTTGTGATGGTTGTAGCTGTCCATCCACTTCCATTGAGTGGCCAATTGATTTTCAGGTATGAAACCATCAGTTTTCTAGCTAAAATTTCTTTTATACTTTCTCCAATTATAGAACTGAAAACATGAACTGTGCTTTTCAGTAGCTGTACTTCTTTGAACATCTTGCATCTTTCCTTTTTAGTATTAAAAATACAAACACACTTGCACATCTGTGATGTTGATTAGAGCAATTTGGACCTCTGTGCTCATAAGAATAAAAATTGAAATGCTAACCATTCTGTCAGGAGCTAACCCAATGGCATCTTATCAAAGTACTTGCATTTAAAAACAAGCAATTGTGATTTTAGCCTAAGAAAAATCCTGAAAAAGGAAATTACTAGAGGAAGCTTTAAACTCATTATAAAATTTACAGGTTACTAAAGGAAGCTTTGTTCAAGATAAGGATGAGGTCCTTCGCAGTCTGAAGAATGCAGCAGGGGAAGAATCCCATGGTGGTCAATATGCTGCTTTGGAGGCGAAGTTCCTTCCTAGGTCTGAAGTTACAACTATTGCCATAGCAACAAGCATTTGCAGATTCGACGGCTTGGCAGATGTGAACAGGCGGCTGGACATGATATCTAACAACTGCTTTCCTTTGATTAAAAGGTGCAACGAAGGCACCAATGGCAACACAACATCCGAGAAGAGATTCAAGCGGACCTGACCACCAGGGTTTCTTTGACATGTGGTTCCAGGCTTCATTTAGCAATATATACTGATGTCTAACATTAGTACCACACAACTTCCTTACTAGACATTTTGCACAAGAGTAGCAGTATGCAGATGGAAAGGCTGGGTGAATTTTGAATGTCGCGCCGAGTTTCCATTTACGAGTCTCAGATAGAGAGACGTCCAATCTTTTTGTGCCAAATTTTGTGTATCAAGTGTGCTTATATTAACATGTTCTTCACAGCTTATTTGTTACTGTATGCCTTCTTAATGCATATATTGCATGCTTGTGAGATGTCAGAATCATCCTTATGCAACTCATCCGATCAACCATTTCCATCCATTCATGTGATGAAGAGTTATATGTAATCATTGTGACCTTTTATATTATGGTAAGGTATGCTGTGACATTTCTTGAAAGAATGATCGGTACAAGCATTACAAAACATGTTATAATGAGTTTTACATAGGTTTGATAAGTGGAGTTTAATATGACTGCTGCAATAAAATGCATCACTCACTCTTGAAGAAGCATAGATTGATCTTTCTGCAATAATTCCTTTAAAAAATATTAGAAATTATAAGGGATCAGATAATTGATAAAAGTAATGAAACACATTTTAAGATATCAAAAGTTTCTATTATTTTAAAATATAATAATAACTATGATTACTAGTAATTAACTCTAACATATATATAAGAAATTCATATTTAAAATTTTAAATAAAATATGTGGCAACTTTTGAACTTTGAAATGATAAATATCTAAATATCTATTTATTATTATTTATTTATTTATTTATTTATTTATTATTATTATTATTATTATATTTATTTACTATTTTCATTTTCCGGGTGGCCAACTTCAATTAATGTTGTGTGCATAAGTTTCTCCTTCGGTACACGTTAACCTCAAACCTCTCCCCCCTCTTCACCTTCGAACATTTCAAATCGTTCCCCGCTCACCGACCTCTCTCTCTCGGTCTCTCTCGCCGAGGTATCGATTAAACCTAATGGCTTTCTCCTCGATTTGGGTTTCTTGCCGTTAGGGTTCCGAAATCCGTCGTTCTTGTTCTTGATCGGACCGGACTAGGACCGGGATGACGACGACGCTGGAGCACCTCTTCATGCAAGTCTTCGACCGGAAAGCCTGGATCGAGGGCCAGCTGAGGGAGCAGATCGAGTCGTACGGCCAATCCCTTGCTTACAACCTTCTTGCCGACGGCAGACGGCCCCCTCCCTGGCTCTGGGACACCGGATCCGACGCCCTTCGCCCGAAAG
>NW_027021322.1:210036-243464 GCF_036884655.1 Musa acuminata AAA Group | reverse complement strand
CTTGGGGCAATTGGGCCCCTGAAAAACCCAAATTGGGCCGAATGGATCAACCCATTCGGACCCTGATTTCTGCCAAGCGGTTGAACCGCCCAAGCCAGGCGGTGGCACCGCCTGGGCTCAGTCTCCGAGCGAGACTGGGCGGTGCAACCGCCCCAGCCAGGAGGTGGCATCGCCTGGGCTCGGTCTCCGAGCTTTGGCTGAGCGGTGCAACCGCCTCAGTCAGGCGATGGCACCGTCTGAGCTCGGTCTAAAAGCTCTAGCAGGAGGTGCAACCGCCCCTGACAGGAGGTGGCACCGCCGAGAGGCTCAGTCTTCGAGCTCTGCTAGGCGGTGCAACCGCCAGATCCCAGAATTCTGGGAATTGATAGTTTTGAGCTCCAAATTTAAACTGGGTTGGGGCCTATAAATACCCCACCCATTCTGCACTGAAAGGGCACTCGAAACCACCAAAATCCTGATCTTATTATGTGATTCTTAGAGCTCAAAATTGTTGTAAAGGCCAAAAGTTCTTCTCCCTCTTTTCTTCCAAGTTCTGATCTTTAAAGAGATGAGAGAAAATTCTGTAAGGGTTGTCTCCTAAGCCCATCAAAAGGAGTGAAACCGTAAAAGGGTGGTTGGCCTTCGCCTATTGAAGGAAGGCCTCTAGTGGACGTCGGTGACCTCGTCGGTGGAGGAATCCAAAAGTGGAGTAGGTCAAGATTGACCGAACCACTC
Organism: Musa acuminata AAA Group; assembly: GCF_036884655.1. Lineage (NCBI taxonomy): Eukaryota > Viridiplantae > Streptophyta > Magnoliopsida > Zingiberales > Musaceae > Musa > Musa acuminata. Next base: position 242,750 of record NW_027021322.1, on the reverse strand, counting down.
TAAATCTCGGTTTGCATTTACTTTGAGCATCTTATCCTTACTGCAAATCTCCTCAAAAGCTTACTGCTTTCTGCGCAAATACGATCGAGTTTCAAGCTTTGCACTTTCCGAATCAGCGTTTAGACGTAAATCAGTTTTATCATACGATCATTATATTTCTGTTTGCGTTTACATTTTGATTTCAATCATAACTGCAAACTGCCTTTATATCCTTGCTTTAACTGCATCTCGCTTAATCAAGTGATTTACGAATCAACATTTAGACGTAAATCAGTTTTTTCGTACGAATATCATATTTCAGCTTGCGCCTACTATCTGATTTGAACCATAACTGCAAACTGCATTTATATCTTTGCTGCATCTCGCTTAATCAAAAGTTAAAATGATTTACGAATCAGACTTTCTTACCGAAATCACTTTTGTCGAGCGAACGCAGTTTTTTTAATCGTAGAAGGTTTTTCGCTGCACTAATTCACCCCCCCCCTCTTAGTGCTCTTGATCCTAACAATTGGTATCAGAGCGGGGTTAACTCTCAAACGGATTAAAACCCAAGAGAGATGGCATACGCCGGAAACCAAGAGGGCCATTCTATTACACATCCACCCATGTTCAATGGGACGGACTATACCTATTGGAAGACCCGAATGAGGATCTTTCTTATTTCTATGGATTTTGAACTTTGGAATCTTGTCGAAAATGGATTTTCGAAGTCTTCTCTTCTAATGATTGATTGGAATGAATTGGAGAAGAAGGCTTTCGCTCTTAATGCAAAGGCTATGAATGCCTTATTTTGTGCGCTTGATAAAAACGAGTTCAACCGTGTTTTGGTTTGTGAAACCACATTTGATATTTGGCACACACTCGAAGTGACTCACGAAGGCATAAGTAGAGTGTAAGAGTCAAAAATCAATCTTTTGTTACATTCTTTCGAACTTTTCTGGATGAAACCGAGTGAGACTATTGGCGACATGTTTACCCATTTCACGGATGTTGTCAATGGTCTAAAAGGACTCGGAAAAAGTTTTTCGGATTTTAAGCTCGTAAATAAGATTCTAAGATCCCTTCCTAAGAGTTGGGATCCTAAAGTCACTGCTATTCAAGAGGCGAAAGATCTAAACAACTTCCCTCTTGAAGAACTAATCGGGTCATTAATGACCTACGAGATGACTTGCAAAGCTCATGAAGAGCAAGAAGATATCCTTCTAAAGAACAGGAAGGATATGGCACTTAGAACTTCAGAAGACCACTTGAGAGAAAACTCAAGTGATGAGGACTGTGACGATGACTTGGCACTTCTAACAAGAAAATTTAAAAAATTCATTAAAAGAAACAAGTTTAAGAATGACACAAAAAATAAACTTGAACCCAAGAAGGACCAAGTTATTTGCTACGAATGCAAAAAGCCGGGACACTACAAAAGTGATTGTCCCCAAGTCAAAAAGAGAACATCAAAGAAGAAGGCGCTCAAAGCAACGTGGAATGACTTGAGCGCGTCCGAAGAAGAGGAGTCCAACACCGAGCAAGTTGCTCATTACGCCTTAATGGCCATCGGAGAGGAGGTAACGAATTTAATAGATGCAGATTTATCATTTGATGAATTATTAAATGCCTTCCATGACTTATTTGATGAATGTAAGATTATTAGTAGAAAATATAAATTACTAAAAAAGGAGCATGATAGTCTTACTTGTAATTTCGATAAGTTAAAAGCTGAATATCATGATAGTTTAGGTTCATGCATAAAATGCCATGATCTAGAAACTCTCCAAAAGGAAAACTTGCTACTTAAGGACACCTTGAAGAAATTCAAGGTTGGTAGCAAGTCCTTGAACATGATCCTTGCAAACAAGGGTCACGTTCCCAAAAGAAGTGGAATCGGATTTGTGAGAAGTCCTCACCAAAATCCAACCACCTTCATAAAAGGCCCCATCTTACATGTTCGACACCAAAGCAAATGTAACTTTTGTTGCAAACTTGGACACAAAACGCATTATTGTCCATTCAAGAAAATTAGTCCGAACAAGTTAATTTGGGTTCCTAAAAGAACCATGATAAATTCTATGCAACATGATAAACAATGTAGATCTATTTTTGAGGCACCCAAAAGAAAATGGGTACCTAAAGATCATCCTTTCTTGTAGAAACCTATACCATCGCAAGCTAGGAGCAAGAGATGGTACCTTGATAGTGGATGCTCAAGGCATATGACCGGAGATCCATCTCAATTCTCTAAGCTCACTAGCATAGACGAAGGCTATGTCACCTTCGGAGACAACAACAAGGGTAAAATCATTGGCAAAGGAACCATAGGTAACAAATCCAACTTCTTTATTGAAGATGTTTTGTTAGTTGATGGTTTAAAACATAACCTCTTGAGCATTAGTCAATTATGTGATAAAGGATATATTGTCAGATTCGAATCTAATGCTTGTATCATTGAAAAACCACACAAAAACACGTCTATGATTGCATTAAAACAAAATAACGTATACACTATTGACATTAATGATTTGTGTAATGAAATGTGTTTTTCGGTTTTGAATGAGGATGCTTGGCTTTGACATAGAAGATTAGGTCATGCTAGCATGAAACTAATCACTCAAATATCATCTAAAGAACTTGTAAGAGGAATTCCTCATATCAAGTTCATCAAAGATAATGTATATGATGCTTGCCAATTAGGTAAACAAATTAAGGGTAGTTTCAAATCTAAGAATCAAATAAGCACCTCTAGGCCCTTACAATTGATCCATATGGACTTGTTCGGACCAATCTCTACATCAAGCCTAGGAGGTAGCAAATATGCCTTCGTCATTGTGGATGACTATAGCAGATACACATGGACTTACTTCTTAAAACAGAAAAATGAATGCTTTAGATATTTTACCAAGTTTTGTAAACTTGTTCAAAATGAGAAGAGTTCTATGATTTCGTCAATTAGAAGTGATCACGGTGGTGAATTTTAAAACCATGATTTCCAAGAATTTTGTGAACTCAATGTATACAGCCATAATTTCTCTACTCCAAGAAATCCTCAACAAAATGGAGTAGTAGAAAGAAAAAATTGAAATTTACAGGAAATGGCAAGAACCATGTTGAATGAACATAGCCTACCCAAATATTTTTGGGTCGAAGCCGTAAACACTATATGCTATATTTTAAATAGAGTTCTAGTAAGACCCTTACTCACCAAAACTCCTTATGAGTTATGGAACAACAAAAAACCCAATGTTTCATATTTTAAAGTCTTTGGGTGTAAGTGTTTTATCTTGAATGAAAAAGATAACTTAGGAAAATTTGATGCTAAATCCGATGAAGGAATCTTTCTTGGTTATTCTTCGGTTTCTAAAGCTTTTCGTATCTTCAATAAAAGAACTTTAATTATTGAAGAATCCATTCATGTTGTTTTCAATGAGATTTCCGAAATCAGAAAAAATGATTTTGATGATGATGTTAATTTTGATTTCTTGAATTTAAATGAAATCCCATCTCCAACTAGCAACTTAGATGCATCCACTTCCGAAACATCCTTACCCAAGGATTGGAAGTATGTAGATGCTCATCCTAAGGAGCTAATCTTAGGAGACACATCAAAGGGGGTTCAAACACGTTCTTCTCTTAAAAATTTTAGTGCCAACACCGCTTTTCTCTCCCAAATTGAACCCAAATGTGTTGACGAAGCCATGAAAGATGATTCATGGATTATCGCAATGCAAGATGAATTAAATCAATTTGAGAGAAATGAGGTGTGGAAGCTTGTTCCTAGGCCAAATGACCATTTAGTTATTGGTACTAAATGGGTTTTTAGAAACAAACAAGATGAATATGGTATCGTGGTTAGAAACAAGGCTAGATTAGTGGCCAAAGGTTTCAACCAAGAAGAAGGTATCGATTACGAAGAAACCTTCGCTTCTGTGGCTCGATTAGAAGCCATAAGGTTGCTCCTTGCCTACGCTAGTAGCAATAATTTTAAGTTGCTTCAAATGGATGTTAAAAGAGCTTTTCTTAATGGCTTTATTTCCGAAGAAGTCTATGTTGAACAACCTCCTGGATTTGAAAATAATAGCCTCCCTAATCATGTGTTTAGATTAACTAAAGCTCTCTATGGTTTAAAACAAGCTCCGAGGGCTTGGTATGAGAGACTTAGTTCTTTTCTTATTGAAAATAATTTCACAAAAGGCAAGGTTGATACTACATTATTCATCAAGAATTTTGAAAATAATTTTCTCATTGTTCAGATTTATATTGATGATGTTGAATCTCGGATTTTGATGATGAAGTCAATTGTCATTTGTTGTCTAATCTATGTGTTAAGATAAGTGTGCAGGATTAACTACGATGAAAGATAGACAAGCAGCAGGAGTTGCGCCGGAGTCAAGTTCATGATCACGTTGGGAGTTCGAGAGTTCGACGGAAGTTCGGACGGTCGTCGGAGGTTCTGCGAGAACAGATCCGAGAAGTCCAGAAGCTTGCCAAGCGAAGCTCGTCGGAACTTGCCAAATGGATCGTCGCAAAGTCCAGGAGTTTGCCGGAAGTCCGCAGGAGCATCACCGAGGGTTCATCGGATGATCGACGGAAGTTCGCCGGAAACTCGCCGGAAGGAGCGATTGACGCACCGAAGCAAAGCTGCAGAAGTTGTCTTAGATTTAATCGTAGTTAGCACGTTGATTAAGTTAGAAAATGGGAGGTGATCCCATTGGCTTAATCTTGGGGCAATTGGGCCCCTGAAAGACTGAAATTGGGCCGAATGGAATGAACCATTCGGACCCTGATTGCACCAGGAGGTGCAACCGCCCAGGCCAGGAGGTGGCACCGCCTGGGCTAGGCCTTCCAGCGAGACTGGGCGGTGCAACCTCCCCAGCCGGGAGGTGGCACCGCCTGAGCTCAGTCTTCGAGCAAGACTGGGCGGTGCAACCTCCCTGGCAGAGAGGTGGCACCGCCTGAGCTCAGTCTTCGAGCAAGACTGGGCGGTGCAACCTCCCTGGCAGAGAGGTGGCACCGCCTGAGCTCGGTCTTCGAGCTCTGCCAAGCGGTGCAACCTCTCCAATCAAGAGGTGCAACCGCCTGATCCCAGAATTCCGGGATTTGATTGTTTTGAGCTCCAAATTTGAATTGGGTTGGGGCCTATAAATTCCCCACCCATTCAGCACTGAAAAGATACAGACCTACACCGAAATCTTGATCTTTTCTGTGATTCTAAGAGTTCAAAAGTGTTGTAAAGCCTTTAAGTCTCCTCCTTCTGTTCTTCAAGTTTTCAGTTGTAAAGTGAGGAGAGAAAGGTCTGTAAAGGTTGTCTCCTGAGCCTGTCAAAAGGAGAGAAACTGTAAAAGGGAAGTTTGGCCTTCGCCTATTGAAGGAAGGCCCCTAGTTGACGTCGGCGACCTCGTCGGTGGAGGAAGCCAAAAGTGGAGTAGGTCAAGGCTGACCGAACCACTCTAAATCTCTGGTTTGCGTTTATTTTTGAGCACTTTATCATTACTGCAAACCTCCTTCATTACTACTGCTCTCTGCGCTTTCACGAACAAGTTCTAAGTGCTGTTTTTCTGAATCTGCATTCAGACGTAAATTCGTATTTTCGTACATTACAGTTTACGTTTACGTTTGATTCTGCAGAACTGTCTTCCGTGCTTTTACGAACGAGTTTCTTTGCAGTTTACACTTACATTTTGATCCTAGTGATAACTGCAAACTGTCCTCTGTAATTTTACGAACGAGTTTCAACATTTAGACGTAAAACTGCATTTAGACGTAAATCGGCTTTCCTCGCACAATCATCAGATCTCAGTTCACGTTTACGTCTTGATTTCAACTGCATACTGCCTTCTGCGAGTATACAAACGAGTTTCAAAGTTCAGACGCAAATCTGCGTTTAAGACGTAAATCTGCGTTTAGACGTAAATCTGCGTCTAGACGTAAATCTGCGTTTAGACGTAAATCTGTTTTTTGTAGATTACTTTTTGAGCTGTACAACAGCAGCACATTGTCTTTATACTTCTGCTTAAACTGCTCCTAGACGCAAACTGTGTTTAGACGCAATCTGCGGTTAGACGCAATCTGCGTTTAGACGCAATCTGCGCTTAGACGCAATCTGCGCTAAGACGCAAACTGCGCTAAGACGCAAACTGTGCTTAGACGCAATCTGAGTTTAGACGCAATCTGCATTTAGACGCAAACTGCGTTTAGACGCTAACTGTGTTTAAACGTAAACTGCACTTAATCATAAGTAATCTTAGAATCGGCTTTTGCATCAAAATAGTCTTTATCGAACGAACGCAGCTTTTGGTTTTAATCGCTGAAAAATATCCGCTGCACTAATTCACCCCCCCCCTCTTAGTGCTCTCGATCCTAACAATTGGTATCAGAGCCCGGTTAACTCTCAAAAGGATTAAAACCCAAGAGAGATGGCTTACGCCGGAAACCAAGAGGGCCATTCCATTACACGTCCACCCATGTTTAATGGGACGGACTACACCTATTGGAAGACCCGAATGAGAATCTTTCTTATTTCTATGGACATTGATCTTTGGAATCTTGTCGAGAATGGTTTTTCAAAGTCTTCTCTTCCAATGATCGATTGGAATGATTTGGAGAAGAAGGCTTTCGCTCTTAATGCAAAGGCTATGAATGCCTTATTTTGTGCACTTGATAAAAACGAGTTTAACCGTGTTTCAACTTGTGAAACTGCGTTTGATATTTGGCACACGCTCGAAGTGACCCATGAGGGCACAAGTAGAGTAAAAGAGTCAAAAATCAATTTGCTGTTACATTCTTTCGAACTTTTTCGGATGAAACCGAGTGAAACCATTGGCGACATGTTTACCCGTTTCACGGATGTCGTCAACGGTCTAAAAGGACTCGGAAAGAGCTTTTCGGATTTTGAGCTTGTTAATAAGATACTAAGATCCCTTCCTAAGAGTTGGGATCCTAAAGTCACCGCTATTCAAGAGGCAAAAGATCTGCGAAATTTCCCTCTTGAAGAACTAATCGGGTCATTAATGACCTACGAAATGACTTGTAAAGCTCATGAAGAGCAAGAAGACATCCTTCCAAAGAACAGGAAGGATATGGCACTCAAAACTTCAGAATGCCACTTGAGAGAAAACTCAAGTGATGAGGACTGTGATGATGACTTGGCACTTCTAACAAGAAAGTTTAAAAAGTTCTTTAAAAGAAACAAGTTTAAGAATGATGCAAAAAATAAACTTGAACCCAAAAAGGACCAAGTAATCTGCTATGAATGCAAAAAACCGGGACACTACAAGAGTGATTGTCCCCAAGTCAAGAAAAGAACAACAAAGAAGAAGGCGCTCCAAGCAACATGGGATGATTCGAGCGCATCTGAGGAAGAGGAGTCCAACACCGAGCAAGTTGCTCATTACGCCTTAATGGCCATCGAAGATGAGGTAACAAATTCAATAGATGCTGATTTATCTTTCGATGAATTATTAAATGCTTTCAATGACTTATTTGACGAATGCAAGAGTATAAGTAGAAAATATAAATTGCTGAAAAAGATGCATGATAGTCTTACTTGTGAGTTTGATAAGTTACAAGTCGAACATCATGATAGTCTAAATTCATGTATCAAATGTCATGATTTAGAAACTTTGCAAAAAGAAAACCTGCTACTCAAGGACACCTTGAAGAAATTCGAGGTTGGTAGCAAGTCATTAAACATGATCCTTGCAAACAAGGGTCACATTCCAAAAAGGAGCGGAATTGGATTTGTGAGAAGTCCTCACCAAAATCCAACCACCTTCATAAAAGGCTCCATCTTACATGTTCAACACCAAACCAAGTGCAACTTTTGTTGCAAATCTGGACACAAGACACATTGTTGTCCATTCAAGAAAATAAATCCAAACAAACTAATCTGGGTTCCTAAAGGAACCATGACAAATTCTATGCAACATGATAAGAAATGTAGATCTATTTATGAGGCACCCAAAAGCAAATGGGTTCCTAAAGATCATCCCTTCCTATAAAAACATTAAAATTTTAGGCCGGAGCAAGAAATAATATTCTGCTCCTTGACTCTCGATGGTCAGAAATCAAGAATCAAAAAGGAACTCGCAACTCTGCCTTTTTAAACCCACACTAGGGCCGGCTATGGAACCGATCCCAACTCACTCCCATTTCCTCCTCTACTCTTCCAAGTCTCCTCCATTCCCATTTCACTCCTCTAAGCCTTCCAAATACCTCCCATTTCGGAGCAAAACATCAAGAATCCTTCCTTTTCTTGAAGATCTCACAAAGGTACTCTCTAAGAAGCTCTTAAATTCTGTTTTGTTCTTCATTTACTCTAGCTCATCATCATCCCTCTAAACAGCAGTAGTTATGGGATCTAGAAGATCCTCAAGGGACAAGGGAAAGAGGAGATTAGTAGAAGAGTTTGATTTCACTCTTTTCGATTCGAAATACCATGCTGAAAAATTTCCCTCTTTCAAACTTAGATCTATCAGTAAGGGAAAATACGTAGATCTAAATGAACTAAGAGACTTAGAGACCATCCAATGGTTTGCAAACCTAGGTCTACTTCCAATCTTGCAGATTAACGAACCCATCTATCCTAGGCTTGTTAGATTATTTTACAATAACATACAAATAGATGATGAAGGAAGGATGTCCACCTATCTTTTGGGACAACACATCTCAATCACTGATAGGTTCATTTGTGATATGATAGGCATTCCCATAAAAAGCATAGGACTCTACTTTAGAGGATCATGGGATGATGAAAGTATTGGAACATCCTATGTTGAAGCCTTAGGAACAATCTTTGCCAATCCTAACATAGCATTGGTTCCCAAAAGTTGTGAACATCTATTGCCCTTGAACACTAAGATACTTCATTATATCATGACTAGTATAATTCTTCCTAAACAATACCATCATGATGAAATAAGTCAACTAGAATTAGGAACTATGTACTCAATCATGAAGGGACATGACATCTGTCTTGGCTATCTTATTCAACAAAATATGTTAGAATTATCTAAGAAAGATATGATGCTCCCATATGGTGGTATAATCACAAGAATAATAAAAGCTTACGACATTCTAATATCACCAGAAGAAGAAGTAATGAAAGTAGATCGATTCAGTATAATAAACAAAAATCTACTTCACCGACTAAGATGTTACTATAGAAACGGTAACTGGGTTAGACTCCCTAGAAGGACTGATCACCCTCAATCTGAACCAGAACCGGAAACACCAGTATTTAGGGGTACTCAATCTCCTCCGACCCTTCCCTTTGAGGAAACACATCCAGTTGAGCAAACTCATACATCCATCGAAGAAATTGGGATTCGTATGGATCGATTCAAACAGAGATAAGAACGGATTGAACAAAGACAAGATCAAATCCTATCTGAGCTGCAGCAAATTCATAGTCAATTTGACTCCTTGTTTAGGCACTTTAATTTTCCACCGCATCAATGAACTTATTAAACACCTGTTGTTATTGTAAACTTCTTATGATACTCACTTCTGATGTACTGGCTGTAAACATGTATTGTGGTAAAAGTTATCTCAGATTTTTGTGGTATCATTACTGTTTGGTATGTGATGTGTCCAAATTAAGAATGTTGTGCTTTGAAACTAAAAGTTTTTGAAAATCTTGTGTTTTGATTTCATTCGAAGAGAACTAGGAATGTTGATGTGTCCGAACAGATAAATTTGTTAAAATCATTTTTTTTCGGACTATATTATCACTTGATTATATGTGAAAATCTGCAACAAAATCTTGTCCGAATGCATCTTATTTATGGAACAGATTTTCTCGTACACCTTCATGAAAATTGAGTTTCTGAAATAGATTTGATGAAGTGATTCATGTGTATGTATTCCATCCTGCAAAATCTTTACAATGGATTATAACACAAAGGGGAAGAAGTATTTAAAGCAATCTATGTAAAATTCCTCTATAAGCTTGCTATTATTATTTTCTGGTATCATAGTTACTATGCTTTTTGTTGATGACAAAGGGGGAGATATATATGAATTGATAAACACTGCCATGATTAGAAATACTATGAATGATGCTATAAACACTGCTATAATTATGTCATCCTTGCATCACCAAGAGAAATATGAACATGTGCTAAAGTTTGCATTATGCCCTGAGTTGATATCTTATCATGTGAAGCAAATGCAAAACTTGCTAGAATATTTCAAATGTGTGCATCATGTAATAAGTTTCACAGCTTTATATGATAATGTTCAAACTACATGATGAATAGTTACAAACACAATCATACAAACTTGATGATGTATGTCAAGCCCTGACATCATCTTTGAAGAGATACATCATGATGAGTATCATGATGAGAGTATTGATAAGTTTAACTGATCTAACTTATCAATACGTCACTTGAATTCTTAGGTCTTGAATTCAAGGTTGACTTATCTCAACTATGGCATATAGACAGGGGGAGTTAAGGATAACTTATCAATTGATTGTCATCATCAAAAAGGGGGAGATTGTTGAATCTTGGATTTTGATGATGAAGTCAATTGTCATTTGTTGTCTAATCTATGTGTTGAGATAAGTGTGCAGGATTAACTACGATGAAAGATAGACAAGCAGCAGGAGTTGCGCCGGAGTCAAGTTCATGATCACGTTGGGAGTTCGAGAGTTCGACGGAAGTTCGGACGGTCGTCGGAGGTTCTGCGAGAACAGATCCGAGAAGTCCAGAAGCTTGCCAAGCGAAGCTCGTCGGAACTTGCCAAATGGATCGTCGCAAAGTCCAGGAGTTTGCCGGAAGTCCGCAGGAGCATCACCGAGGGTTCATCGGATGATCGACGGAAGTTCGCCGGAAACTCGCCGGAAGGAGCGATTGACGCACCGAAGCAAAGCTGCAGAAGTTGTCTTAGATTTAATCGTAGTTAGCACGTTGATTAAGTTGGAAAATGGGAGGTGATCCCATTGGCTTAATCTTGGGGCAATTGGGCCCCTGAAAGACTGAAATTGGGCCGAATGGAATGAACCATTCGGACCCTGATTGCACTAGGAGGTGCAACCGCCCAGGCCAGGAGGTGGCACCGCCTGGGCTAGGCCTTCCAGTGAGACTGGGCGGTGCAACCTCCCCAGCCGGGAGGTGGCACCGCCTGAGCTCAGTCTTCGAGCAAGACTGGGCGGTGCAACCTCCCTGGTAGAGAGGTGGCACCGCCTGAGCTCAGTCTACGAGCAAGACTGGGCGGTGCAACCTCCCTGGCAGAGAGGTGGCACCGCCTGAGCTCAGTCTTCGAGCAAGACTGGGCGGTGCAACCTCCCTGGCAGAGAGGTGGCACCGCCTGAGCTCGGTCTTCGAGCTCTGCCAGGCGGTGCAACCTCTCCAGTCAAGAGGTGCAACCGCCTGATCCCAGAATTCCGGGATTTGATTGTTTTGAGCTCCAAATTTGAATTGGGTTGGGGCCTATAAATTCCCCACCCATTCAGCACTGAAAAGATACAGACCTACACCGAAATCTTGATCTTTTCTGTGATTCTAAGAGCTCAAAAGTGTTGTAAAGCCTTTAAGTCTCCTCCTTCTGTTCTTCAAGTTTTCAGTTGTAAAGTGAGGAGAGAAAGGTCTGTAAAGGTTGTCTCCTGAGCCTGTCAAAAGGAGAGAAACTATAAAAGGGAAGTTTGGCCTTCGCCTATTGAAGGAAGGCCCCTAGTTGACGTCGGCGACCTCGTCGGTGGAGGAAGCCAAAAGTGGAGTAGGTCAAGGCTGACCGAACCACTCTAAATCTCTGGTTTGCGTTTATTTTTGAGCACTTTATCATTACTGCAAACCTCCTTCATTACTACTGCTCTCTGCGCTTTCACGAACAAGTTCTAAGTGCTGTTCTTCCGAATCTGCATTCAGACGTAAATTCGTATTTTCGTACATTACAGTTTACGTTTACGTTTGATTCTGCAGAACTGTCTTCCGTGCTTTTACGAACGAGTTTCTTTGCAGTTTACACTTACATTTTGATCCTAGTGATAACTACAAACTGTCCTCTGTAATTTTACGAACGAGTTTCAACATTTAGACGTAAATCTGCAATTAGACGTAAATCGGCTTTCCTCGCACAATCATCAGATCTCAGTTCACGTTTACGTCTTGATTTCAACTGCATACTGCCTTCTGTGAGTATACAAACGAGTTTCAAAGTTCAGACGCAAATCTGCGTTTAAGACGTAAATCTGCGTTTAGACGTAAATCTGCGTCTAGACGTAAATCTGCGTCTAGACGTAAATCTGTTTTTTGCAGATTACTTTTTGAGCTGTACAACAGCAGCACATTGTCTTTATACTTCTGCTTAAACTGCTCCTAGACGCAAACTGTGTTTAGACGCAATCTGCGGTTAGACGCAATCTGCGTTTAGACGCAATCTGCGCTAAGACGCAAACTGCGCTAAGACGCAAACTGTGCTTAGACGCAATCTGAGTTTAGACGCAATCTGCATTTAGACGCAAACTGCGTTTAGACGCTAATTGTGTTTAAACGTAAACTGCACTTAATCATAAGTAATCTTAGAATCGGCTTTTGCATCAAAATAGTCTTTATCGAACGAACGCAGCTTTTGGTTTTAATCACTGAAAAATATCCGCTGCACTAATTCACCCCCCCCCCTCTTAGTGCTCTCGATCCTAACAGATGATATCATCTTTGGTTCTACGAATGAATCTCTTTGTGAATCTTTTGCTAAAATTTTGAGTCTTGAATTCGAAATGAGTTTAATGGGAGAATTAACATTCTTCTTAGGCTTACAAATCAAACAACTAAGCAATGGTATCTTTATTAGTCAAACTAAATATGCTATGAATTTGCTAAAAAAGTTTAATATGAATAACTCAAAAGCTATTAACACTCCTATGAGCACCTCCACTAAGTTAGAAATTGATGAAAGTGGAGAAAGCTTCGATCAAAAAACTTATAGGGGCATGATAGGAAGTTTACTTTACCTCACTGCAACTAGACCAGATATCATGTTCAGTGTAGGACTTTGTGCTAGATTTCAATCAAACCCTAAGATATCTCATCTCAAAGTAGTTAAAAGAATACTTAGATATCTTAATGGTACCACAAATCTAGGATTATGGTACCCAAAATCCGAGAATCTTAAGTTAATTGCTTATGCTGATGCGGACTTTGCTGGCTGTAGACTAGATAGAAAAAGCACATCAGGAACATGTCAATTTTTAGGACATGCCCTTGTTTCCTGGTCATCTAAGAAATAAAACTCGGTTGCACTATCAATAATTGAAGCTGAATATATTGCAGCAAGTGCATGCTGTGCACAAGTTGTATAGATGAAAAACACCTTAGAAGATTATAAAGTTAATCTTAAAAATATTCCCATTAAATATGATAACACAAGTGCAATATGCTTAACGAAGAATCCTATACAACACTCAAGAACAAAACATATTGATATTAGACATCACTTTATACGATATCATGTTACTAATCATGATGTAATCATAGAGTTCATTGATACTAAACATCAACTAGCTGATATTTTTACAAAACCTTTAAGTGAAGAACAATTTGATTTCATAAGAAGAGAATTAGGAATGTTGATATGTCCGAATACATAAACTAGTTAAAATTATTTTTCGGATTTTATTGAATGATCAAATCACTTGATTGCCATTACATGCCTAAATAACATGTTGAAAATTATGTGTTGAATACAAAATTTCCATAACAATAAGCATGTTTTGTCTTCATGATTGTATTTGAAAATCTATAGCATAGTCTTGTCCGAATGAATGAAAGTGTTAATTTCATTTTCGGAGGCGATTAACAATTGGTATCCTAACAATCGGATTTTCTAATACACTTATTATATGAAAAATATTTTTCTGAAATGGATTTGATGAAATGATTCCTGCTTATAAATTCCATCTTGAAATATGGATGATAGTGTTTTTACTTGCAAAGATTTGTTTCACATACATATCTTGATCCTTGTAAAAATGAAGCATGATTTAATCTCTCATCGATTTTAACTTCACTCAAAGTAAACTCACAAATAGCTGGTATCACAAATGACCTTCCTCCTTCATGCAAAAAGATTATAACAAATAAAAAGGAAGAAGTATTCAAAGCGATCTACATATCATGCTTTCCTTTATATGCTTGTATAATTGATTTTCTATCACTCACTATTGGAAAATAACATGAACCTAGTAAAAGCATGAACAACTATCACACTTATGCTCAAAATATGCTAATATTGTTCTCCTAGTATCACAATTACCATGCTTTTTGTTGATGACAAAGGGGGAGAAATATATGAGTATTAATGCCATGCTTGCATCACCAAGAGATATATGAATTGATGCTATGATTGCTATAATTTACATTATGCCTTGTTTGTATCATGTAATGATATCAAAATCTTACTTCGCAGTTTTACATGTTGATATCTTACAATATGATGAATTGCTACTATTACCATCATTCAAACTTATTATGTAAAATTTGAAAATGAATGTCAAGCCTTGATATCATCTTCAGAGAGATACATCATGATGGGAATCATGATGGGAGTATTGATAAGTTTAAATGATTTTAACTTATCAACATGTCTCTTGAATTCAAAGGTTTTGAATTCAAGAATGACTTATCTCAAGTATGGCATATAGACAGGGGGAGTTAAGGTTAACTCCATTATCAATTGATTGTCATCATAAAAAAGGGGGAGATTGTTGAATCTCGGATTTTGATGATGAAGTCAATTGTCATTTGTTATCTAATCTATATGTTGAGATAAGTGTGCAGGATTAACTACGATGAAAGTAAGATATGCAGCAGGAGTTGCGCCGGAGTCAAGACAATGATCACGTTGGGAGTTCGAGAGTTCGACGGAAGTTCGGACAGTCGTCGGAGGTTCTGCAGGAACAAATCCGAGAAGTCCATGAGCTTGGCAAAGAAGCTCGCCAGAACTCGCCAAGTGGATCGTCGCAAGTCCAGGAGTTTGCCGGAAGTCCGCAGGAGCATCACCGAGGGTTCATCGGATGATCGACGGAAGTTCGCCGAAAGCTCGCCGGAAGAAGCGATTGACGCACCGGAGCAAGTTGTAGTAAATGTCTTAGGAAATATCGTAGTTAGTACAATGATTAAGTTGGAAATGAGAGGTGATCCCATTAACTTAATCTTGGGGCAATTAGGCCCCTGAAAAACCTAAATTGGGCCGAATAGATCAACCCATTCGGACCCTGATTTCTGCCAGGCGATTGAACCGCCCAAGCCAGGCGGTGGCACCACTTGGGCTCAGTCTCCGAGCGAGACTGGGCGGTGCAACCGCCCCAGCTAGGAGGTGGCACCACTTGGGCTCGGTCTCCGAGCTCTGGCTGAGCGGTGCAACCGCCTCAGTCAGGCGGTGGCACCGCTTGAGCTCGGTCTTCAAGCTCTGGCAGGAGGTGCAACCGCCCCTGACAGGAGGTGGCACCGCCCAGAGGCTCAGTCTTCGAGCTCTGCCAGGCGTTGCAACCGCCTCAATCAGGCAGTGCAACCGCTAGATCCCGGAATTCCGGGAATTGACAGTTTTGAGCTCCAAATTCAAACTGGATTGGGGCCTATAAATACCCCACCCATTCTGCACTGAAAGGGCACTCGAAACCACCGAAATCCTGATCTTATTCTGTGATTCTTAGAGCTCAAAATTGTTGTAAAGGCCAAAAGTTCTTCTCCCTCTTTTCTTCCAAGTTCTGATCTTTAAAGAGAGGAGAGAAAATTCTGTAAGGGTTGTCTCCTAAGCCTGTCAAAAGGAGTGAAACTGTAAAAGGGTGGTTGGCCTTCGCCTATTGAAGGAAGGCCTCTAGTGGACGTCGGTGACCTCGTTGATGGAGGAATCCAAAAGTGGAGTAGGTCAAGATTGACCGAACTACTCTAAATCTCAGTTTGCATTTACTTTGAGCATCTTATCCTTACTGCAAATCTCCTCAAAAGCTTACTACTTTCTGCGCATATACGATCGGGTTTCAAGCTTTGCACTTTCCGAATCAGCGTTTAGACGTAAATCAGTTTTATCGTATGATCATCATATTTTAGTTTGCGTTTACATTTTGATTTCAATCATAACTGCAAACTGCCTTTATATCCTTGATTTAACTGCATCTAGCTTAATCAAGTGATTTATGAATCAGCATTTAGACGTAAATCAGTTTTTTCGTACGAATATCATATTTCAGCTTACGCCTACTATCTGATTTGAACCATAACTACAAACTGCATTTATATCTTTGCTGCATCTCGCTTAATCAAAAGTTAAAATGATTTACGAATCAGACTTTCTTACCGAAATCACTTTTGTCGAACGAACGCAGTTTTTTTAATCGTAGAAGGTTTTCCGCTGCACTAATTCACCCCCCCCCCCCCCCCTCTTAGTGCTCTTGATCCTAACAAAATTCACTTCATACCCTTGCTTCATCACTTAATGATTTTTGGTACAATTAGTCCCTTCACTCATGGATTTCACTCTTGTGAATTTTTAATGAGAAATGGATTTTATTAACGGCTATTCATAAACTTTTAATATTTTGATTCTTCTTGATAAATGCACTATTCATGAATCTTTCCTTCTCTTCTCTTTTAAGAAGAATCCTATCGCAATAAGTCAAATTTTGCTTGAGACGATTGCCCATTTCCTTTTTGTTGATGACAAAGGGGGAGAAATGTGGCAAATTGATGACAACTTGGCATTATGAATGTTTGACATAATGTATTATATCGTAAATGCTTGAATGTATTACGAATGCTTGAAATGTGATTGGTATCATCAAATATATCATAAATACTTGACAAATATCAAAATATATTGCATATACATCGTATGTATCACAGATATGCATCGTAATATGACATGGATACTTGAAAATATTTCATTCTTAAAATTATGCTTGATTTCGTATCAAAATAATAAATGTCTATCATGAGGTATCAAACTTTTCATGCTTAATTTCCTATTTACAATTGGTATCATACCTCGGATTGATGTATTGCTATCTTTTATCAAACTTGAATTTTGCTAAATTTCCTATTTGAAATTGTTATCATACTTGAAAATGATGATTGTCTATCATCATTCGATATTGGATTTAAAAATGGATGTCATGCTTTAACATAATTTTATTGTGATAAATATGTGATATCATATTTTGAGATGGTAAATCATGTTTAGTATCATGATGTGCATGTTAATAAGTTTAAATGCATATAACTTATCGATTTGATGCTTATATTCAAAGGTCTCGAATTCAACAGTGTCTTTTCTCAAGTATGGCATATAGATAGGGGGAGTTAAGGTTAACTCAATCATCAAAACGGGGGAGATTATTGAATCTCCAATTTTGATGATGAAATCAATTGGTAAATTATTTGATCAAATTTATATGTTGAGAAAAGTGTGCAGGATTAACTACGATAGCAATCAAGGCATAAAGTAAAACAAAGTGCGGGAGTCCAGATCGAGAATTCGTTGGGAGTTCGAGAGTTTGTCGGGAGTCCAGAAGTTCATTGGAAGTGCTACCGGAATTAGCTGAGAAACTCGTCGAAACTCACCAAGAACATCATGAAGTCCAGGAGCTTGCCGGGAGTCTGCTAGAAGATTGCCGAGAGATCGTCGGAAGTCCGTCGAAAGATCGTCAGAAGCTCGCCGGAAGAAACCTAGACTTACTAGGTTTGTTTTGTTTAGTGTATGCCTTAAAAATTATAGTTAGCACATAATTAGGCTTAGGTTTGGGAGGTAATCCCATTAAACCTATTAAGGACCAACTAGGCCCGTAATTGGACTGGTTTAGGTCGGATTCAAGGCCCAACTAGGTTGATGAACCCTGTTTGGTGGTGGCACTGCCAGACTGGGGCAGTGGAGCCGCCTAGGGCTCAATCACCAAGAAGTCTAGGCGGTGGTACTACCTAGACTAGGAGGTGGTACCGCCGATAATTATTACTGCCAAGCGATGGTACCACCCTATCAGGCGATGGTACCACCAGTGCCTATTCTCCGAGGCTCTGTTAGGTAGTAGTATCGCTAGACTAGGTGGTAGTACCACCCATTTTCAGTGCTGTAGGCGATGGTACCACCCATCATAAGCGGTGGTACCGTTAATACCTCGGAAACCCGGGTTGAGACACTTTTGGCTCCAATTTTGAAGCCATTAGGACCTATAAATACCCTACCATTTTTTACATGAAAGGGCAATCAAAGTTTAAAAAAATATTTAAGTGTTGGGGTGTAAAAGTGTTATAAAAGTGCAAAGAGTCCTCCTCCTCTCTCTCTTTAGCTTTGTAATCATTCAAGAAGAAGTGTGAGGCTTGTAAGGATTATCTCCTAAACCCATAAAAAGGAGAAAGCGTTATAAGAAGGTAGTTGGCATTTGTCTATTGAAGGAAGACTATTAGTGGATGCCGGCAACCTCTACGGAGGAGGAATCGAAAGTGGACGTAGGTCACAATGACCGAACCATTATAAATCCGGTGTTTTCTTTCCTTACTACTTACTTTCATTACTTAGCTACTCACTTCTTTTTACATTCACTCTAAGTTGTTACTTTGATTACTTTCCAATACGAGCTTTGTCGAGACAATTTTAATCGAATGAAATCTTCCAAATCAATGATTTTATCACTGCACTAATTCACACCCGCCTCTCTTAGTGTCGTATTGATCCTAATACCACCACCAGTACTCGATAGTACCACTACCTGCCAGTCTAGCGGTACCATCGCCTGACATAGTCTCGGAGACTATGTCTTGGAGACTGAGCCTCTAGCGGTTCCATCGCCTGGACCAGTAGTGCCACTATTTGACCTAACTTTTGAGTCACTGAATAGGTCTCCTAATGAGCCCAAATCAGTCCCAATTTAGGGTCAATTGGCCTCTAATTGAGTTAGTATGATTACATCAAAAACTAACTCAATCCCTAAACTACTTTGATCTAGACAAATGATTACAAAACATGAATCCATTGTCCAATATGTCATTAGTTCATCCGGCGCTTCGTCCGATCGTTCGAAGTATTATCCTCTCCTTCAACGTATTGCCCAATCGGCATGTTAACCTTCTGCAACATCCGATTTCCTTAGCACAATGTTTGATCCCTTGGCCCGATGCCCAAACTCATGGCACGAAGTCCTTCTACCGGCACGTCAATCGATCTTTCGACCTAACGTCCAATCTTCTGACATATTCAACTTCCGCCCAACGTCTGATTCCTCCTTCTTTAATTAATTTGTCTCTCCTTGATCGAAGTTAGTCCTGCATCACTCAAAACGTAAATTAGATCATAAACTCATCAATTGATTTCATCATCAAAATTCGAGATTCAACAATCTCCCCCTTTTTGATGATGATAACCAATTGATGATGGAGTGTAAACTAAACTCCTCCTATCAATATGTCATATTGATAGAACCTTTAAATTAAAAAAATCATGTAATGTTTTAAAACATAAAAGCATATCCTACCATGCATGATTCAACTCATCATCATATCTTCTCCCCCTTTGTCATCAACAAAAAGGAGAAGTACATCTAGCAAGTTTTTGAGTTATGCAAGTTTTACAACATACAAGCTAGTAACAATTTTGAGTTGTGCAAGTTTGCACTTTTGCTTCTCTTGAGATGTGCAAGATAGCAAATTCTTTCTTCTCTTGCAAGCTATTGATTTGCTTCTTCTTGAAATGTGCAAGCTAGCAAATTCTTTGCTTCCTTTTGCGATATGCAAGCTAACAGGTTTTTGAGAATGTAAAGTTTAGCAAAATTTTTACTTCTCTTGAGATAGCAACTTTGTGCTTCTCTTTACAATGTGTATGCTAGCAAGTTTTCACTCTGTCATTGTCAAAAGGAAGAATACAATGGTACAAAATTTTTCTTTTTACATCAATTTTCAGATCATAACAAATATTAATAACAATGATAAGTTTACATCAATATTTTAATTATCAAATATGAAAGATCAAGTCATGAATACTAAAAGACCATGGTAATTTTTGACAAATCTCATTTTTAGTAAATAACGAAAAGAAATCTTAGGAGATTAAATAGTCAATGATCTTCAAAGGTAATCTTATGTTATAAATTCTGAGAAATCAAGAGAAAAATTTGAATAAACATTCTCTTTAGTAAAATGAAGGAATCATAGTGAATGATATTGATTTATATAAAAATCTCAAGTTATAATTATCAAGATCATGGTTTATTTGCATAATTCTCCTCTATAGTAAAAGAAGGAATCATAAAAGAAATATTGATTAAAAAAAATTCAAGTTATGATTTCGGGAAATCAAAAGAGAAACTATAATTCATTTGGATAAATCTCAATAAGAAGGAATAATACAAGAACAAATAATAAGAGATATTGATTCATAAACGATTTAAAGTTATAAATCTCGAGAAATCAAGATCATGATTTTGATAAAACTTATTAAATTCAAATTATCAAAATCACTTTCATAGTTCATAAGATTCATAACATAAATAGATTCATTAATCTCTTACTGAAAAATTTAATAAGTTTTTGGGGATAGAGTCATTTTCATGAAAAATAATGCATTCCTCTATGTGATTGATTTCATACAAGCATGTCATTGTTTTCTAAGCCAAAACCATGCATTATCATTTAAACTCAAAAAACAAGCATCATCACAAAAAATTATCATGATCAATAGTATGACATTAAAATATCTTCAAACAAAAGACTCAATTTGTTAATAATCATTTTAATTCCAATGGTCTTTCATTTGTTATTATTTGTTGTAGTAATACATTTTTTTTCTTAAGTAAATCTAACTTTTCATACATAATTAACATGCAATAGTCATGCTCATTAATTAATTTTTTTTAAAATAATTTTAAAATCACTAGAAAGAGAAGCATGATTTTTTTTATATATTTTTTATTTCTTACTAACTAATTTAAAAACAACTCATGAAATGCATCAAGTAATTTTATAATAAGGTAAAAGAGTTTTGGTTGAGTCACTTACCTCGTTGTCGAAGGCCACCAAGGCGTAGTTCGCAACCTTATCTTCGGATGTACTTGATTTGTCCTATGTCTCCTTGAGTGGTTTCTTCTTTTTTTGTAGCTTCTTATTCACTTTCAGATATTTGCTTTTTAAGTACCTCAACCGATTGCATTCATAGCAAGTTGTTTTGTCCTTTTTAAGTTCATTTTTATTTTTTAATTCTTGTTTTATGAACTTTTTAAATTTTATTGTTAGGAGTTCAAGGTCATCATCATCATCATCACTTGAGCTTTCTCTCAAGTGGCCTTCTATTGTTCGAAGTGTCAAATCTTTCCTGTTCTTTGGAAGGTTGTCATAATGTTCATCATGTTCAATACAAGTCATTTTATAGGTCATTAAAGACCCAATAAATTCTTCAAAAAGAAATTGTTCAAGTCCTTTGTCTCTTGTATTGTCGTCACTTTCAGATCCCAACTTTTTGGAAGGAATCTTAGTATTTTATTAACAAGTTCAAAATTAGAAAAATATTTACCAAGACTTTTTAAACTATTGATAACAACCATAAAACGGGTATACATATCACCAATAGTTTCACTTGGTTCCATTCTACAAAAAAAATTAAAACTATGCATCAAAAGATTAATTTTAGAATTTTTAACTCTACTTGTGCCTTCATGTGTAATTTCAAGAATATGCCAAATCTTATGTGTAATTCCATAAATCAAAGTTCATAGAAAGTAAAAAAATTCTCATTCAAAATTTTCAATACGTGTAGTCCGTCCCATTGAGCATAGGAGGACGAGTGATAGAAAGACCATCTTGAAAATCGAAAAAAAGCCATCTCTCTATTAGTACCCTTTTATTTTATGAGTTCTTGAATAATGTTTATTGAGTCTGTTTAGTTCAGTTAGAATCGGGTAGAGATTTATTTAATATTTATTTATTATTAAGAGTCCAAGTCTTGGTAGACTCTAGGTGCAACTCTATAAATAGTGATGTAATCTTTTTTTTTGCAATCAAAATATTATTCAGTGTTATGACAAAACCCTAGGAGGTTGATCCCCTACTTTCGGCCATTCCACCACAGCTCGCCGCTGAAAGGTGACTCCACCTCTACCGCTGCACCTTGGCCGCTCGCCACCGCTCGTTCACCGCCGACTGCCTCCCAGCCGTAATCCTAAAAAAAAAAAAAGAGAAGAAACGAAGAGACGAAGAAGAAGCCGCAGCCACGCACCCTTGCTTCCCCTACTTCCGACCAGCCCACCCGCCACTGCTGCTCTCCGGCTAGTGACTGACTATGCCCCGCTTCCCAATCAGAGTCCACTGCCGCCCGTCGCCTCCCACTCGAGCCACCACTACAACCTCCTTCTCCACCGCTGGCTGCCTCCCCTTGGGTCGCAGTCGCAACTGCTCGACCTCCCCTCCTCGGCAATCGTTGGTGATGCTGCTCCTAGCCGTGCCATCATCGCTGCCTCCTTCTCCACTGCCGCCCGCCTCCCCTTGGGTCGCAGCCGCTCGACCTCCCCTCCTTGTGGCGACCAAAACAAGGGAACCGAGAAAGGGCCGCGGCGCTATTTCTGGCCAATGGACCACCTCCTAGCAGCGCTTAGCCTCGGTGCCCCTTTTCTGCTCCTCGCCCTCGACGATCTTGCTCCCAACTGCACCTCCACTGTTGCCTCTCAATCCCGGCAACAACCTTTCCATCTGCGGTGAGACAAAAACAGAGCTCCCTCTGTTGCCGCAGCCCCCCATCGATCCTTGCCACGACCCTCGCTGCCTCCTTCTCCACCGCCGCCGCTGCTTCCCCGCCGCTCGACCACCGTCGTCGCTGCTCCCTGGTCAACAACCTTCCCCTCTCCAGCACCGCCACCCCTGTTTCCCGGCAACCCGCACCCTGCTTCAGCCCGTTGCTACAAGGCAACTCCTTCTCCACCACCGCCGTTGCTTCCCAGTCGCTCATCCACCACTGTCGCTGCTCCTCAGCCAGTGACCTTCGCTTCCTCAATGCCCCATTCCGCTCGAGCGAGAAGGACCATGGCCACTACTTCACAACCAATGAACCACCTCCTCGTCACTCCTATCGTCGGCGACACTACCCCCAATCGTGCCACCATCGCTGCCTCCCCTTGGGTCACTACCGTAGTCGCTTGACCATCCCTCCTCGTGGCGATCAAAATAAGGCAACCACGACCACTGGAGCCACCGCCATTTCCTCAACCACAAGCGATCCCTCAGCGTCACCAGTGCCTCCTTCCGTAGTGCGATAGAGACAGAGTAATGCCCCTAGTTGCACCACCATCGTTGCCTCCCAGCCCTTAGCAACAGCGATCCCTCCACGTAGTGACCGCAACAAGCATCGCTGCCTCCCATGCAGTGACCGTAGCTACATCCCCACATCCTCGCAGCAACCCTTCATTCCCACAGTGCTGCCACCGACTGCATCACAACAGCAGCACATAATAGGGCAGTGATTGCTGGTGCGGTTGGGGGCAGCGTCGCCGACGGTAGGAGTGACAAGAGGGTGGTCCGCTGGCTGCCAAGTAGTAGCCATGGCCCTTCTTGCTCGATCAAGATTGGGACAGCGAGGAGGCAAAGGTCGCTGGTCGGGGAGCAGCGATAGTAGTGGTCGAGCGGCCGGGAAGCAGCTGCGGTAGTGGAGAAGAAAAAGGAGGCCAAGGGTCGTGATAAGGATCGACAAGGGGCTGCGACAACAGAGGGAGCTCTGTTTCTATCACACCGCAGAAGGAAAGGTTGTTGTCGAGGTTGAGAGGCAGTAGTGGCGATGTGGCTGGGAGCAAGGTCATCGAGGGAGAGGAGTAGCAAAGGGGCATCGAGGCTAGGCATTGCTAGAGGGTGGTCCGCTGGTCAGAAATAGCGACAGTGACCCTTTCTCGGTTGCCCTATTTTAGTTGCCGCGAGGAGCGAAGGTTGAGCGGCTACGGCTACGACCCAAGGGGAGGCAGCTAGGGTTATGACTGATGGTGATCAAGCGACTGGGAAACAGTAGCGGTGAAGGAGAATAGGTTGCCCTGCAACGGTAGTGGAGAAGGGGAGCGGGGCTATGGTAGGATGGGACGCTGGCAGCGTCGTCTCCTAGCAGCGGTGGTGGCTTGGGTGGGAGGTGACGGGTGGCAGTGAACTCTAGCCAGGAAGTAGGGCAAAGTCGGTCGCCAGCTAGAGAGTAGCAGCGGCGGGTGGGCTAGCCGGAAGTAGGGGTGCGTGGCTGTGGCTTCTTCTTCTTCTCTTTCCCTTTTTTTTTTTTTTTAAGGATAGCTACGACAACACTATAGTGAGAACGCCAAGGATCACCGCTCTGATACTAAATGATAGGAACCTAAGATTTTATCGTGGAAGAAAAGGAAGAAAAGGGAATGATCACTTCGAGGGGATCAATCTCGAAGTGATTGATGCCCTAGTCCCAACACCAGAAACAAGAGTTGAGATTACATATTTGCAGTCTTACGTAATGACCACCGATAACTCAGTGAAAGCACAAATGGAAGTATTGGAAATCAGAATTGAAAACCAGCTGTAACAAACACTTAATGACTTCAAAAAGAGCCTACTGAAGAGCCTCAACTAATTTCAACAAAATGGGGGCTTAAGTTCTATGTTGCACAGATTTGGAAATATAAGCACCAAAATTTGTCAGACTTCTATAGTATTAGAATATCGGAACAGAATTGAATGATTATCGAATCAAGCCTAGTGAGTACATTTATTGAAGGGCTTCATCCAGATATCTGGTGTGAAGTTAAAGCTCATCAACCCTGCACTATGATCACTATGATATCATTTGCATGTTTACAAAGGAAAAAATCAACAAGAAAAATCATGGAAATAGAAGTGACAACAACCAGATGATCAGCAAACCACCCACCCCATCTATTCCCAACCAAAGCCTTAACACCCGAAAACTAACCCAAGAAGAACTCAAGGAAAGATCAGCAAAGGGTTTGTACTATGATGAAAAGTGGAGTATGGAGCACTAATGTAAACAAGGGCAACTTTTGATGATTGAGTCAATTGAAGAGGAACCAGAATCAGAAGAGTTGGACTCCAAACACAAAAGTATGGAAACTGATGAATGTATTGAAGTCATGACACATATAATGCATGCATTGGCTAGCTATGCTAACCCACAAACTATGAAAATCGGATGAACTTTGAAGCATCAGTCTATCACTGTTTTGATTGATATAGGTAGCACTAATAATTTTATGGACTGGAAAGTTGCAGCCCGATTAGCCCACCACATTGAAGGCTGTGACAGATTTGAAGTAAAGATTACTGATGAATGGATTTTATAACTTATGATAGTAAATGTTCAAAGATCAAATTGATTATATAGGGCCAGGAGTTTCTTATAATGATTACTACACTGAAAGACCGACCTGTTGCTTATACTATCAAAAAGTGACCATACTTACTTGATCAATGGGTAATGATATGTTGCAGATAGTTTATGACTGAAGTACTGAAAGTGAAGCCCCCCGAGTTTGATGTTGCTCAGCCTTGAGGACAAGACTGATTTGAAGAGGGAGGAATTGTTAGGACCCTTTTATTTTATAAGCTTTTGAATAATATTTATTGAGTCTGTTTAGTTCAGTTAGAGTCGGGTAGAGGTTTATTTAATATTTATTTATTATTAAGAGTCCAAGTCCTAGTAGACTCTAGGTGAAACTCTATAAATAGTGATGTAACTCTTTCTTTTTAGTAATTAATCAATGAAATATTATTCAGTGTTATGACAAAACTCTAGAAGGCTGATCCCCTCGAAGCAATCAAGGAGGCTGATCCTCTCGAAGCGATCATTCCCTTTTCTCCCATTTCTTCCACGATAAGACCTTAGGGTCTTACCACTCTCTTGGGTGTTAAACCAAATAGAGAGAAAAATAGCTCTGATACAAACTGTTAAGACCATTTATACACTAAGAAGGGGAGTGAATTAGTGCTTACATAAAAATCTTAGTTTTAAAAAAATTATGTTTGATGAAAACTGATATCAGAAAAGAGTTTAACTTGAAATGTTCGTAAAGTAGTGAGCAAGTAAATCAATTAGTAATATGAGAATGAAAAGTATAACAGAAATGACAAACTGATTTATAGTGGCTCGGTCATTGTGACCTACGTCCACTCTCGATTCTTCTTCACTCGAGGCCATCGACTTCTACTATCAATCTTTTTTCTAATGGGCAAAGATCAACTACCCTTACAACTCTTTCCCCTTTTCATAGGCTCAGGAGAGAACCTTTACACCACTCTTTTATAAGTGTTCCCTCACACATCTCTCTTAGGACTATCACTAAGCTCTAAGAGGAGGGACTCTACACTTTTAGAGATTACAATCTTGGAATCATAGAGTTTTTGTTCTAATTTCATGTATATTCCAAGCAGAAATTTGTGGGGTATTTATAGACCCCATATGACTTCAAAACTTAGAGCCAAACTTCAAATCCTCGGGTTTTCGGGGTATTGGCGGTACCACCGCTAGTATTGGGTGGTACTATCGCTTGCCAGTTTGACACTGGAAGGTATCACTACCTAGTCTAGTGGTTGTTGAATCTCGTATTTTGATGATAAAACCAATTGATATGTATTTATATTTTAATCTGTGTTTTGAGTGACACAGGATACTTCGATCAGGATGAGACAATTAAAGCAGGAAAAATCATATTGTGCTGGGGGAAAACATGTCAGCTAGACGTTGGGCTGGTGGATCGGTTGACATATCGATAGAAGGCTTTAGGCCATGGATTCGGATATCGGGCCAAGAAGAGCGGATGTTGCACCAAGGATATCGGAGTTACGGAGTCAACTAGCCGATTGGGCAATAGGCCACAAGAGAGGACGATGCGTCAAAGAATCGGACGAAGCGTCGAGGGACCAATGACACATCGGACAACTTGATTAATACTTAGTATTAATTGTCTAGATTGAAGTGTGTTTTTACATGTGCAGGATTAACTATGATAGCAAGACATAAAGCAAAATGAAGTCCTAGAGTCAAGGACGGGATTACATTGGGAGTTCGAGAGTTCATCGGAAGTCCGGATGTTCATCGAAAGTTCTAGAGGAACCAGCCAAAAAGTCTTGAAGCTTGCTAGAGAAGCTCGTCAGAACTCACCAAGAAGATCATCGTGAAGTCTAGGAGTTCGCTGGAAGTTCGCCAGAAGCTCGCCAGAAGAATAGACATAGGGACTTGTTTTGCTTTGCAAATGTCATAAGATTTCGTAGTTAGCATGTAATTGGGCTTAGAGTTGGGCCAACCCAATTAAGGGCCAGCTAGGCCCATGTAAGAAATGTGTCGGGCCCAATAAAAGGCCCAAATAGTGCCCTAAGAAGTCTCACCGTCGTGGCACAGTCTTCGAGACTATGTCAAGCGGTGGTACCACTAGTTTGGGCGGTTGTACCACCCCTAGTAGGGTGCCAAGCAGTGGTACTGCTAGTCTGGGCAGTGGTACCGCCTAGCACTGCCCCCCAGGCGGTGGTACCGCCCAGGACAGTGTTAGTGTTTACTGACATTGGGCGGTGGTACTACCCAGCACAGTTGGTAGTATCGCCCGTGCCCAGGAAACCCAGGATGGGAAAGTTTTAGGCTCTAAGTTTGAATCAACTTGAAGCCTATAAATACCCCTCTTATCCCTAGTTAAAGCACATAAGCACAAAGAGTTTAAAAAGAAAGAAACGCTACTAAAATCTTGTGTAATCTCCTCTCCCTCTTCTAAGTGTTAGACTAGTTTGAGAGAGGAGTAAGTGAGTGCTTGTAAGGGTTATCTCCTAAACCCGTGAAAAGGAGAAGAGGAGTGTAAAAGGTGGTTAGTCTTCGCCTATTAAAGGAAGACCTCCAGTGGACACCGGTGACCTCATCGGAGGAGGAAGCCGAAAGTAGATGTAGGTCACGTTGACCGAACCACTCTAAAACTCTGGTTTGCATTTACTTATTGCTATTTACCTTACTGCAAACTACTTTACTTAGTTACTATGCTTCAATATGCTTTCAAGTTAAGTTTCCAAAATCATTTTCAACATAAACAGATTTTATCGTACGAATGTTTTTGAAGATGTGATTTTACCGCTACACTAATTCAACCCTCCTCTTAGTGCCGACCTCGACTCTTGATCCTAACAATTGGTATCAGAGTCTTGTTTTCTAATTTGGTTCAACACCTAAATAGAAATGACTCTTTTCGGCTTTCAAGAGGGTCACTCTCTCATTTGTCCTCCCTTTTTCAATGGGATGAACTACACTTATTGGAAAACTCGAATGAGAGTTTTCTTGCTTTCATTGAATCTCGATTTATGGCATATAGTCGAATCTGGTTTTCAAATGTCTTCTATTTCAATGAACCATTGGAATGATTTAGAGAAAAAGACGTTTTCTCTAAATGCAAAGGCTATGAATGCCTTATTTTACACTTTAAATAGAAATGAGTTTAATCGTGTTTCTACTTGCGAAACGGTTTTCGATATTTGGCACACTCTTGAAATCACACATGAAGAAACTAACACAGTTAAAGATTTAAAAATTAACTTTTTAATGCATAATTTCGAGCTTTTTGGAATGAAGTCGAGCGAAACCATTATTGACATGTACACCCGTTTTACGGATGTCGTCAATGGTTTAAAAGCTCTTGGCAAATGTTTTTCGGATTTTGAACTTGTAAACAAGATTTTGTGTTCTCTTAATAAGTGTTGGGATTCAAAAATAATGGCTATTCAAGAATCGAAAAACTTGAACCAATTTCTAATTGAAGAACTAATAGGGTCCTTGATGACCTATGAAATGATGTGCAATACACGTAAAGAACTTAAGAATCACCTTCCAAAGAATAGGAAAGATTTTGAACTTAGAACATTTGAAGACCACTCGAGCATAAGCTCAACTGATGGTGAACTTGAACTACTCATGAACTTTAAAAATTTAATGAAACAAAAATTAAAGAATAAGAAGAATGCAACTACTTGCTTTGAACGCAAGAAAAAAAAAAGAACTGTGAGACGAATTGAGCTCCTCCGAAGATGAGGAGAAAATCAACAAAGGCAAGGTGGCAAACTACGCCTTAACAGCTTTCAATGTTGAGGTAATCAAAATGCCTTTAGTTTATTTTAAAATTACATAATAATTTTCATGAGTTATTTTTAATTTAGTTTAGTTGTTTTTCTTGAAAATTACATGTTTAATAATGAAAATACAAAAATTAGGAATCATGCTTATCATTCCAATGATTTTAAAAATAATCATAAAATATATATTTTATGATAAACAAATAAAATGATTTTGATTGAAAATATGAAATCATGCTTGATAATTTAATGCATAATGATCATATTTAATGAGTTTATCTTTCAAAATGATGCATAATGATTTTTGAGATTTATGGATTATCGATTTTTACATCAATGAATGTGGCCTTTTTAGCTTTAAACTATGATGTATGTTTTCATACAAAAACTAGAGCATATTGATTTGAAAGTATGTTTAATGGTTTTATAATTCATGATGAATCTTGTGATTTACGGATTATCGATCTTTACCATAATGAAAGTGCCTTATTGATCTTTGTCGTAATAAATCTTGCACTTTTAGTTTTAAAAATAATACATATTTTTATTTGGCATAAATGAAATAAAATCATATGAATTGAGACAACTAAAAAGAGGAAAATATTTTTTAAAAATTATTTTTCTCTATCTTATTGATTTTGATGAATCTATTTGTATCATTTTTACGAATCTCTTAGATTTTGAAAATGATTTTGATGATTTAAATTTGAATAAATTTTTATTCAAATCATGATCTTGATTCCTTGATATTTACAAATTAAGATTTATTGTGAATCAAGATTTTTCATTAATCGTTCTCCTACAATTCTTCTTGGTATTTCATTTAAGAGGAAATTTAATATATGAATCATGTCTTTTGGTATTTACATGATCTTATTTCTCATGATATAATTTATTTTTGTATAACTCCTTGTATTCATCACCCAAATAATTTTTCTTGATGAGATGAAATGAACGTGATGAAATAAAAATATGCATGAAATATGGGATACAATATAATTTGACATTTAGATACCATCATGATTTAAAATGCTATGATTTGTTGCTAAAATGATGTATGTTTAGTATCATGAATACTTTAAATGATGAATGTTTGGTATCATGATCAAAATGTTGATAAATGCTTAAAAATTTTAATGTCATGATCGTAATACTGATTGATTTATTTTATCATGCATGAAAAATAAAATATATGGTTTTAAAATTGTGCATGTTTTAATTTAAAAATATAATGATGCTAAAATAAGATTGTTACTTACCTTTGTTATGATGTAGAAATTGATGTAAAGGGTCTTCCCTTCTTTTTGACAATGACAAAGGGGGAGAAATATTGCTAGCTCAAGATGCAAAACATGCTAACTTATACTTTGCAACAGAAAGCAAAATTGCTAGCTCAAACATTGCAAACGAAGCAAAAATTTGCTAGCTTGTAACTTCATATTTCAAGAAGTTATCTTGCACATCGCAAAGAAAAGAAAATATGCCAATTTGCACATCTTTAAATTTGCTAGCTTGTATATTGTAAAACTTGCATATCTAAAACTTGATAGCTTGAATATTCTAAGCATGATGTAACACTTGCTAAATTTTCTAGCTTCAAATTGCATGATGATAAAACTTGATATTATGTTTTTCATGCAATAAGTTGAACTTATATTTCCAAACATATGAATAGTTAGACTTCTCCTTTTTGTCGATGACAAAGGGGGAGAAGTATGTTGATGTCATGCATGATTTGATCATGATATGTATGCTTAGATTTTTGAATCCAAGAGTTTCTATCAATAAGGCATATTGATAGGGGGAGTTTGTTTCAACTCCGGGATCATCAATTGGTTGTCATTATCAAAAAGGGGGAGATTGTTGAATCTCGTATTTTGATGATAAAACCAATTGATATGTGTTTATATTTTAATCTATATTTTGAGTGACGCAGGATGCTTCGATCAGGATAAGACAATTAAAACAGGAAAAATCAAGTTGTACCGGGGGAAAACATGTCAGAAGATTGGACGTCGGACCGGTGGACGCGATTACGTTGGGAGTTCGAGAGTTCATCGGAAGTGCGGACATTCGTCGGAAGTTCTGGAGGAACCAGATGAGAGGTCTCAGAGCTTGCCAGAGAAGCTCGTTGGAACTCGCCAAGAAGATCGTCATGAAGTCTAGGAGTTCGCCGGAAGCTTGCTGGAAAAATAGACATAGGGACTTGTTTTACTTAGCAAATGTCTTAGGATTTAGTAGTTAGCACGTAATTGGGTTTGGATTTGCACCAACCCAATTAGGGGCCAGTTCGGCCCATGTAAGAATTGTGTTGGGCCCAATAAGAGACCTAAACAGTGCCCCAATAAGTCTCACCGTCATGGCATAATCTTCGAGACTGTGTTAGGTAGTGGTACCGCCCCTAGTAGGGTGCAAGGTGGTGGTACTGCCAGTCTGGGTGGTGGTACCGCCCAGCACTGCCCCCTAGGCGATGGTACCACCAGACCTAGGCAGTGCTACCACCCAGGACAATGTCAATATCGATTGACACTGGGTGGTGGTACCGCCCAACGTAGGCGATAGTACCGCCCGTGCTCGAGGAACCCAGGATGGAAAAGTTTTAGGCTCCAAGTTTGAATAAACTTGAAGCCTATAAATACCCCTCTCATCCCTGGTTAAAGTACATAAGCACAAAGAGTCTAAAAAGAAAGAAACGTTGCTAAAATCTTATGCAATCTCCTCTCCCTCTTCTAAGTGTTAGACTAGTTTGAGAGAGGAATAAGTAAGTGCTTGTAAGGGTTATCTCCTAAACCCGTGAAAAGGAGAAGAGGGGTGTAAAATGTGGTTGGTCTTCGCCTATTGAAGAAAGTCCTCTAGTGGACACTGGTGACCTCGTCGGAGGAGGAAGCCGAAAGTGGATGTAGGTTACGTTGACCGAACCACTCTAAAACTCTAGTTTGCATTTACTTATTGCTATTTACCTTACTGCAAACTATTTTACTTAGTTACTACACTTCCATATGCTTTCATGTTAAGTTTCCAAAATTGTTTTCAACTTGAATAGATTTTATCGTACGAAAGTTTTTGAAGACGTGATTTTACCGCTGCACTAATTCACCCCCCTCTTAGTGCCGATCTCGACTCTTGATCCTAACAGCGGTACCACTTCTTGACATTGGGCGGTACCACCACCCAGTTTGGTAGTACCATCGCTTAACACAGTCTCGAAGACTATCTTAGATATTGAGCCTCTAGCGGTTCCACCATTTGGACCGGTGGTGCCATTGCTTGACCCAACTTTTGGGTCATTGAATGAGCCACCTAATGAGCCTAAATTGGTCCCAATTGGCCTCTAATCGAGTTAGCATGATTACACCAAAAACTAACTCAATTAGCCTCCTAAACTACTTTCATTTAGACAAATGATTACAAAACATGAATCCTTTGTCTGGCTTGTCATTGGTTCATCCGGCACTTCGTCCAATCTTTCAATGCATCGTCCTCTCCATTGGCGTATTGCCTAATTAGCATGTTGACCTTCCGCAATATCTGATCTCCTTAGCGCAATGTCCGATCCCTCAACTCGATACCCGAACTTATGGTACAAAGTCCTTTTACCGGCACGTCGATCGATCTTTTGGCTTATCATCCAATCTTCTACCATGTTCAACTTTGGCTCAACGTCTGATTCCTCCTGCTTTAATCAATTTACCTCTCATT
>NW_027021322.1:206745-209036 GCF_036884655.1 Musa acuminata AAA Group | reverse complement strand
TAACCGAAGCCCCATCCAGCCATGTGCCACCCGGGGGGTTCCTGGGTGCTGAGATGGCTGACGTTTTGGTGAGCGGAGGCAGCACTCCGCTCACCTCCCGCGGCACGCGAAAACGGAGCCGTTTTGGGCTGTTTTGGGGCTGTTTTGCTCGGTTCGGTGAGCGATCGCTTTGCAACGCTGCAGCTTGTTCGAACTTACATATTTACAAGCAAAATGACCCAAAACCATGGGAAAACATGCTGTCAAGCAGCTGTACATGCGGGTGTGAGCGACGAACGGTTCGTTGAACGAAGTTGTTGCGGGTGCGCGACGACCGTTCGTGACAGGGTGGCACAGGGCTGGATGGGGCTTTCGTATAGCAGGGACGGTGCTGCCTCACGCTTCGCTCGCTGTTCGCCGCTCGCCGCTCGCTCGCGCAGCCAAAAATGGCCTGTTTTGGCCCGTTTTTGGGCTGTTTTGGCCTGTTTTTGGGCTGTTCTTGCGTGGCGCGGCGACCGTCGTGAGCGGAGCAAAATGTCAGCCATCTCAGCACCCTGGAACCCCCCGGGTGGCACAGGGCTGGATGGGGCTTTCGTATAGCAGGGACGGTGCTGCCTCACGCTTCGCTCGCTGTTCGCCGCTCGCCGCTCGCTCGCGCAGCCAAAAATGGCCTGTTTTGGCCCGTTTTTGGGCTGTTTTGGCCTGTTTTTGGGCTGTTCTTGTGTGGCGCGGCGACCGTCGTGAGCGGAGCAAAATGTCAGCCATCTCAGCACCCTGGAACCCCCCGGGTGGCACAGGGCTGGATGGGGCTTTCGTATAGCAGGGACGGTGCTGCCTCACGCTTCGCTCGCTGTTCGCCGCTCGCCGCTCGCTCGCGCAGCCAAAAATGGCCTGTTTTGGCCCGTTTTTGGGCTGTTTTGGCCTGTTTTTGGGCTGTTCTTGCGTGGCGCGGCGACCGTCGTGAGCGGAGCAAAATGTCAGCCATCTCAGCACCCTGGAACCCCCCGGGTGGCACAGGGCTGGATGGGGCTTTCGTATAGCAGGGACGGTGCTGCCTCACGCTTCGCTCACTGTTCGCCGCTCGCCGCTCGCTCGCGCAGCCAAAAATGGCCTGTTTTGGCCCGTTTTTGGGCTGTTTTGGCCTGTTTTTGGGCTGTTCTTGCGTGGTGCGGTGACCATCGTGAGCGGAGCAAAACGTCAGCCATCTCAGCACCCTGGAACCCCCCGGGTGGCACAGGGCTGGATGGGGCTTTCGTATAGCAGGGACGGTGCTGCCTCTCGCTTCGCTCGCTGTCCGCCGCTCGCCGCTCGCTCGCGCAGCCAAAAATGGCCAGTTTTGGCCCGTTTTTGGGCCGTTTTGGCCTGTTTTTGGGCTGTTCTTGCGTGGTGCGGCGACCGTCGTGAGCGGAGCAAAATGTCAGCCATCTCAGCACCCTGGAACCCCCCGGGTGGCACAGGGCTGGATGGGGCTTTCGTATAGCAGGGACGGTGCTGCCTCACGCTGCGCTCACTGTTCGCCGCTCGCCGCTCGCTCGCGCAGCCAAAAATGGCCTGTTTTGGCCCGTTTTTGGGCTGTTTTGGCCTGTTTTTGGGCTGTTCTTGCGTGGTGCGGTGACCATCGTGAGCGGAGCAAAACGTCAGCCATCTCAGCACCCTGGAACCCCCCGGGTGGCACAGGGCTGGATGGGGCTTTCGTATAGCAGGGACGGTGCTGCCTCTCGCTTCGCTCGCTGTCCGCCGCTCGCCGCTCGCTCGCGCAGCCAAAAATGGCCAGTTTTGGCCCGTTTTTGGGCCGTTTTGGCCTGTTTTTGGGCTGTTCTTGCGTGGTGCGGCGACCGTCGTGAGCGGAGCAAAATGTCAGCCATCTCAGCACCCTGGAACCCCCCGGGTGGCACAGGGCTGGATGGGGCTTTCGTATAGCAGGGACGGTGCTGCCTCTCGCTTCGCTCGCTGTCCGCCACTCGCCACTCGCTCGCGCAGCCAAAAATGGCCAGTTTTGGGCCGTTTTTGGGCCGTTTTGGCCTGTTTTTGGGGTGTTCTTGCGTTGCGCGGTGACCGTCGAGAGCGGAGCAAAACGTCAGCCATCTCAGCACCCTGGAACCCCCCGGGTGGCACAGGGCTGGATGGGGCTTTCGTATAGCAGGGACGGTGCTGCCTCTCGCTTCGCTCGTTGTTCGCCGCTCGCTGCTCGCTCGCTCAGCCAAAAATGGCCAGTTTTGGCCCGTTTTTGGGCTGTTTTGGCCTGTTTTTGGGCTGTTCTTGCGTGCCGCGGCGACCGTCGTGAGCGGAGCAAAATGTCAGCCATCTCAGCA
>NW_027021322.1:174245-196745 GCF_036884655.1 Musa acuminata AAA Group | reverse complement strand
TTTTGGCCTGTTTT
This sequence comes from Musa acuminata AAA Group, assembly GCF_036884655.1. Taxonomy (NCBI): domain Eukaryota; kingdom Viridiplantae; phylum Streptophyta; class Magnoliopsida; order Zingiberales; family Musaceae; genus Musa; species Musa acuminata. The sequence continues at coordinate 196,731 of NW_027021322.1, read as the reverse complement.
TGGGCTGTTCTTGCGTGCCGCGGCGACCGTCGTGAGCGGAGCAAAATGTCAGCCATCTCAGCACCCTGGAACCCCCCGGGTGGCACAGGGCTGTATGGGGCTTTCGTATAGCAGGGACGGTGCTGCCTCTCGCTTCGCTCGCTGTTCGCCGCTCGCCGCTCGCTCGCGCAGCCAAAAATGGCCAGTTTTGGCCCGTTTTTGGGCAGTTTTGGCCTGTTTTTGGGGTGTTCTTGCGTGGCGTGGCGACCGTCGTGAGCGGAGCAAAATGTCAGCCATCTCAGCACCCTGGAACCCCCCGGGTGGCACAGGGCTGGATGGGGCTTTCGTATAGCAGGGACGGTGCTGCCTCTCGCTTCGCTCGCTGTTCGCCGCTCGCCGCTCGCTCGCGCAGCCAAAAATGGCCAGTTTTGGCCCGTTTTTGGGCAGTTTTGGCCTGTTTTTGGGGTGTTCTTGCGTGGCGCGGCGACCGTCGTGAGCGGAGCAAAATGTCAGCCATCTCAGCACCCTGGAACCCCCCGGGTGGCACAGGTCTGGATGGGGCTTTCGTATAGCAGGGACGGTGCTGCCTCACGCTTCGCTCGCTGTTCGCCGCTCGCCGCTCGCTCGCGCAGCCAAAAATGGCCAGTTTTGGCCCGTTTTTGGGCAGTTTTGGCCTGTTTTTGGGCTGTTCTTGCGTGGCGCGGCGACCGTCGAGAACGGACCAAAATGTCAGCCATCTCAGCACCCTGGAACCCCCCGGGTTGTCACGACCTTAGCTGGAATTGCCTAAGGCGTGCGGCACCCTTGCGGCCAACGACGCGAACTTAGCTTGCGTTGCCTAAGTCGCGAGTCACTCTTGCGGCAAAGACGCGAACTTAGCTTGCCTTGCCTAAGTCGCGCTTCGCCCTTGCGATCTTGCTCCGCAAGGATCAGCCCACTTTGTAACCTCTCGCAGGTCCCGAAGGACCTGTAAAAGAGAAAGAGAGTTAGATCGAAAGAACGAGCAACGGACACGTCCCGAAGTCTCGCGAAAAGGAAAGCTTTACAAGCAATTCGTCGAACACCTTGTGTGCACAAGAGAAAAGAGGGAGAGGGGGAAAAGCAAGGCTTTCAAGGATGAACGAACAGCTGCAAGCCCACAAACAGCCGCTCACCTGGTCCCGGACGCAACACCAAGTTCCCGTAAAGGTCACGTGCGAACTTGCGAAAGAGTGTTCAACGCCCGGTATATAACCGAAGCCCCATCCAGCCATGTGCCACCCGGGGGGTTCCTGGGTGCTGAGATGGCTGACGTTTTGGTGAGCGGAGGCAGCACTCCGCTCACCTCCCGCGGCACGCGAAAACGGAGCCGTTTTGGGCTGTTTTGGGGCTGTTTTGCTCGGTTCGGTGAGCGATCGCTTTGCAACGCTGCAGCTTGTTTGAACTTACATATTTACAAGCAAAATGACCCAAAACCATGGGAAAACATGCTGTCAAGCAGCTGTACATGCGGGTGTGAGCGACGAACGGTTCGTTGAACGAAGTTGTTGCGGGTGCGCGACGACCGTTCGTGACATTCTCCCCCACTTAAACTGTCGACGCCCTCGTCGACGCTTGTTGGTAGTTGTTGATGACGTCTTCTTCATGTCGCAGGGCGTCTTCAGGCTCCCAACTGGCTTCAGTTCGGGGAAGCTTTCGCCACTTCACCAAGTACTCTGTTTGCTCCGCTCCGTTGGGTAGCTTTATCTTGCGATCCGCCAGAATGGTTTCCACTCGCTTCTCGTAGGAGGCTGTGATGGGAGGTAGCCGAGTTGGAACACTTCGAGAAGCATCTTGCGGATCTGAATGGTAGGCCTTCAGGTTGCTGGCGTGAAGAACGTTGTGAATTTTGAACCACGCCGGCAGCTGCAACTTGTAAGAAACATTGCCTACCCTGCTGATAATTGGGAAGGGCCCTTCATACTTACGCACCAATCCTTTGTGGACTCTTTTCCTGAAGAATTGGAGTGATGCTGGTTGGAGCTTTACCAACACCAAATCGCCAACTTTGAACTCCTGTGGTCGCTGTAATATCCCTCACTTTTGAAAATTATTAATAAAGATTTATTTATAAATCGGGGGACCTATATGTAAATATGAAAATTTCAAGGACTAAATTGCTAAGTTGCAAAATGAAAAGAAAATAAAGAAAACCGAAAATTTCGGTTTTATCCCACCGCCTCCCACGCTCTCTCTGTTTCTTCGAGAAACAGAGAAAAGCGGTGGGGCGTGGGGAGAAGAAGAGAAGTAGTGGGAGAAGAGAAGAAGAGGGAAAAGAAGAGAGGAAGAAGAGGGAGAAGAGAAGAAAAGAAGAAGTAGAAGAGAGGGAAGATGGAGAGGAGAGAGAGAGGCAGCTGCAGCAGCTAGGGCTGCAGCACCTCTGTTTTCCGCAGGTTGAAACAGAGGAGAGGATGTGTGGGGCGTTGAGGATGAAAAGGGAAGAAGAAGAAGAAGAAGAAGAAGAAGAAGAAGAGAGGAGGATAGCTGCGGCAAGGCTGCAGCGAGGAGGTGTGTGGCGTTGGGGAGGAAAAAGGGAAGAGGAGAAGAAGAGAAGGAGAAGAAGAGGGAAAAGAGAGGGAAGACGGAGAGGAGCGAGAGGTGGCAGCAGCTAGGGCTGCAGCACCTCTGTTTCCTGCAGGTGGAAACAGAGGAGACGTGTGGGGTGTCGGGTAGGAGAAGAGCATAAGAAGAAGAAGAGGAAGAGAAGAAGAAGGGGAAGCAGGAGAAGAGGTTGTGATACCTCTGTTCCCTGCAGAGGAAACAGAGGAGAGGGTGTGTGTGACGACGGGAAGAAGAAGGGGAGGAAGGAGAAGAAGAGAAGACGAAGAAAGGAAGGAGAAGGAAGAGGAGAAGGGAAAGAAGTAGCTGCGGCTGCGGCTGTGGCAGCTGCAGCTATGGCAGGGAAAGAGTAAGAGGAAGGAAGAGAAGGGAAGGAGAGGAAGAAGAGAAGGGAAAGAAGGGGCTGCGGCTGCGGCGATGGCAGCTGCAGTTGGAAGAGAAGAAGGAGAGGAAGATGAGCAGGGGAGGAAGAAGAGGCTGTGGTCGTGGCTGAGGCTGCGACTGCAGCAGTGCAGCTGGGAAAGAAGAGAAGGAAAGGAAGAAGAAGAGAAAGTAAAAGGGAAGAAGAGAGGAAGAGGAGAAGGAGAGGCAGCTGTGGCAGTGGCAGCTGCAGCTGGAAGAGAAGGAGAGGAAATAGAGCAGGGGAGAAATAAAAGGCTGCGGCTGTGGTGGCTGCGGCCATGGTTGCGACTGCGACTGCGGCAGTTGCAGCTGGGAAAGAAAAGAAAGGAAAGGGGGAAAAAGGGGCTGCGGACGGGATTGCGGCCGCAACGGCAGCGACTGCGTATGCAGCAGTTATGTCTGCAAGAGAAGGGAGGAAGGAAGATAGTGCGGTGGAAGGGGCTGCGATTGTGGCAGTGGCAGCGGCGGCGGCTGTGGCAGCTGCGTTTGGGAAAGAAAAAGAAGGAATGAGAGTAAGAGAGAGCAGGTGACTGTGCCTCGATGTTCGACACGTGGTGTAGTTGCGAAGAAAGGAAGAAAACGGGAGCACAAAATGAAACAGAGAAAGGACACGGAGGAAAAGTAGAAGGATTTGGGCTGGCACCTTCTTTGGATCTTCGGATCGAAATCTTTGAAAGGCAAGTTTCCCACTTGTTTCGATCCTTTCTATTGCAAGTTCCCTGTTCGTTTCTCCTATAATTGCTCTGATATGTCTTATTGCAAGTTCTCTGATCGTTTCTCCTATAATTGCTCTGATATGTCTTATTGCAAGTGTTCTAACCTTTTCTATTGCAAGCTTTCTAATCTTTTCTCTTGCAAGTATCCTGATCGTTCCTCGTTGCCATTTTTATCTCTACATTTGCTTTGAATATGAGGAACTTTGAATTGTTCTAGCCTTGCATTTGATATATCTCCTGTTTAGACGTAACGATTCGAATCTGTGCAACTTCTGAGATTCTGACCTTTTGATACCGAGCTGCCTATAAGTCTTTGTGGAAACTCTGATTTGTTCAAAACTGATTTCATTGGAAACTAGACTCGTAGACCTTTCCTTGATATATGGATTGAAAGATTTGGAATCTAAACACCTGCCCAGTTATCTGTTGAATCTGACATTATGAATTCTGCCAACAAAGATTTTGTTCTACGACACTTGCTTACCAAATTATTTGTAACTCTCTCTGTTGGACAGTTCAATTCATATGAAGCCTGTCTTATCTGAAAGTATTATCCAATGATTATTTCTGAGTAAATTGGAGCACGATTGATAGTTTAAATCATTTGTTCAATGTGCCTTTTGTATTCTGCCAGAAATCGAGCTTTGGTCGATTTCTCATATTCTGGTTTCATTCCTTTGGAAGTTGATACCCTTTAGCTTTCTTATTCAATTGAGCTTTATATTACTGCTTTGAATTCTTTTATGCTCTTGTCCCTAAAATTATTGCATTCTTGAAAACTGTTGTGTAACGTTTATGCTATATCGTATTGACTCATATAGGCACATGTATATCCTATTGTTCCGCATTTGCTTTTGATATGTGCCTATTCCAGTTTCATTCCTTTGGATATTGAATTCATCTAACCTTCCTATTTTGAATTGAGCTCAGTATGAATGTTTTGAATCCCTGTAAACTCTTGCCTTCATTTCATTCCAAAACTGAATACATTTGTGAGAGATTGTTGCTTGCATCGTATTGTCTCGTAAAGGCACATGTACGTTTTGTTGTTCCGCGTGTGCTTCCGTATTATGCTACTTATTGTTTAAACTGCCCTCTTGTATTCTGGTGTTGTGGGATAATGTGAACCTTTGCCAGAAATGGTAAAGGGAGTTATGCATAGAGCCTGCGATGCTCTGCCGGCCCCCTCTGACTTCACCTAGACGTGGGTGGATGGAGCTCCCAGACGTGGGAGACTTCTGTCTGGTGGTCATTCAGAAATGGATGAATCACATTCTGTCTGTGATCCCACTACACCCTCTATATGTTTGATATGACATCCAGAGTTTTGGTGAGTTATTTCTGTTCATGCTCTGGATAAGTATGATATGATTGCAACGTCAAGGACGACGTTTGAGCTTCTGTACGACATATGAGTTTGATATGCTCTGAAATGCTTCATTCATTGTTGATTTTGCTTCGAAATGTTCCATATGTCGTTGATGTGTTTTGGAACATTTTATATGCCATTGATAAGCTCCGATATGTTTCCCTTGTTTCTGATATGTTCCAATTACTCTGTGCTCCATTTGCTATGAACAGATATGTTCTGAAATGTCCTATCTGCCATTGATATGTTCCAATTACTCTGTGCTCCATTTGCTATGAACAGATATGTTCTGAAATGTCCTATCTGCCATTGATATGTTCCAATTACTCTGTGCTCCATTTGCTATGAACTGATATGTTCTGAAATGTCCTATCTGCCATTGATATGTTCCAATTACTCTATGCTCCATTCGTTATGGATCAAATATGTTTTGAATGACATGATACGTATGATTTGGTATCTATTGAGATGGTATCCTTGAGAATTCTTGTATTCTGCCTGGCATTGTGATACCTTACTCGTTTCAAACCGTTCCTTTTGTTCTGAATATGCTTTGTCACTTGCTGAGCCGTTTTTGGCTCACTCCGTTGTTATATAAATCTTTCAGGTCAGCTTGTCACTCTTCGAGATGTTTGATTTGGGCTGAGGCAGTGGATAGCTATTCAGAATGATGGGCAAGTATGGTTGGTTATTACGATATTGTTGTATAAGTATGTCTTGTATGTAATGAAATGTTGTCGATAAACCGAAATGGATATACTGTGTCAAAGTGTTAGGAGATCTCTCTTATTTGGAATTTCTGAATGTTAAGTCTAATTTATGATGATATGAACTTGTGGTGAATAGTTGGAGTTCTGATTGTATAATTTATTTAGCTTGTGGATTTATAAATGTTGTTCATTTTTGTCAAGTTGGCTTGGGTTGCCATAAATGTGAATTATCGAGTGATGTGATATATGATTTTAAACTGCACAGGTTTTATAGATGTGAATATGAATAGAATGTTTTTCAGTGTCCTCAAACGTTAGTTTGGATCCTGGATTGGTCTGTGATGAAAATTGTTTTAATATCATGGATAATATTTTGAGGGGCGTGACAGAGGTGGTATCAGAGCATGGTTTGAGGATCACTGAAATATTTGATATGTTGACGTGCAAAATATATTGAGGTCTAGTGAATTATAGTGATTAGTGAAAATTTTCTTTGATGTATTTTAGGAATCTAGGATGACGATGACATTTAGTCCTCCTACTTCATCTGATTTTGATTAATTAAATGGGATGAAAGGGGTAATCGGGGATATTGAATCAGAGTGGCGCACCGGAAGAATGGTAGACCTAATTTCATTGGTGGTAGAAAAATGAATGATGCAAACGGAGAAGATATATGATGTACAAAATTGTTCTGATACTCGAAAGATTTCATTTGCCACGTTATATTGGAAGTAAAGACTTATTATTGATGGCAACAATGAAAAGAATTTTTGAAGATCAATGGCAAGAATGACAAGAACAAGTTTACCAATAAAAATATGATTGGAAATGAATCAGTAAGAAATAACAGGAGGGTCAAGACATTTGGATTTGAAAAAGGAAGTAACCACAAAAGACTCAATCACGTGTGAATTGTAAGTTAAATTATGAAACAAGTTTGTGTTTTCAAATGACTGGAGTCTATTTTGTTTGTGGAAAGTTGGGTCATAAAATAAAAGACTGCCCCTTGAACAAGAAGAAAGAGTCACTGCCTCATAAATCATCAGCCCATGTCAGAGTGTATGCTATCACTGAATTTGATTCTGAAACTTCTGAATTAGTGGTCAAAGGTATTATGCATGTTTATGAAAGAATGCACATATTTGTTCGACCATGGGTCCAATCTACGATTTGATTCGTAATATTTTGCTTATCACTTGGGTATTCAACCTAGACCACTACATTATGTGCTATATGTAAGTACAATCATTGGAGATTCTTTGATAACGAACTTAAATCTGGTTCTTTTGTCTGATTTTTGTTGGAGAACTTGAACTTTTGCTGATTTAGTTCTCCTAGAGATGTGGAGTTATGATATTATACTTGGTATGGATTGACTATCTTCTTATCATACCAGTATGGATTGGTATATAACCAATGATCACTTTTTGCATATTTGATCAGTCGATCTTTTATTTTGAGAGTACTGGACATCATTTATCTCCTTGCCTAATGTATCCTAGGATGACTTGTTTGGATTACCTCCAAATGTGATCTTGCTTTTGATTTGGTCCTTGGGACAATCCCAATATCTAAGCCTCTCTACAGAAAGATATCATTTGAGTAAGTGGAATTGGAAAAGCAACTACAAGGATTATTAAATGAGGATTTTATTTGGCTTAATATTTCATCATGGGGTGCTCTGGTGTTAGTTAAAAAGATGTATGGAACATTGAGGCTTTGTAATGATTATAGACAATTGAATCAGGTGACAATCAAAAATGAGTATTTCCGGAAGTAACGACTTGCTTGATTAACTTCAGGGTGCGCAAGTATTTTTAGAAATTGATTGAAGGTCGGGTTACCATTTATTGAGGATCAAGGAGGAGAATATTTCGGTCACTCTTGGATAATTATGTCATTATATTGTATTGATGAAATTATTTGAGAGCAGGAGAAGGAAATAAAGATATCATAATCCTCATCTTTTCGTTGATTGAACTATGATCAATTTAGAGGACTAAATTTTCTTTTAAGGAGGGGAGAGTGTAATATCCCTCACTTTTGAAAATTATTAATAAAGATTTATTTATAAATCGGGGGACCTATATGTAAATATGAAAATTTCAAGGACTAAATTGCTAAGTTGCAAAATGAAAAGAAAATAAAGAAAACCGAAAATTTCGGTTTTATCCCACCGCCTCCCACGCTCTCTCTGTTTCTTCGAGAAACAGAGAAAAGCGGTGGGGCGTGGGGAGAAGAAGAGAAGTAGTGGGAGAAGAGAAGAAGAGGGAAAAGAAGAGAGGAAGAAGAGGGAGAAGAGAAGAAAAGAAGAAGTAGAAGAGAGGGAAGATGGAGAGGAGAGAGAGAGGCAGCTGCAGCAGCTAGGGCTGCAGCACCTCTGTTTTCCGCAGGTTGAAACAGAGGAGAGGATGTGTGGGGCGTTGAGGATGAAAAGGGAAGAAGAAGAAGAAGAAGAAGAAGAAGAAGAAGAGAGGAGGATAGCTGCGGCAAGGCTGCAGCGAGGAGGTGTGTGGCGTTGGGGAGGAAAAAGGGAAGAGGAGAAGAAGAGAAGGAGAAGAAGAGGGAAAAGAGAGGGAAGACGGAGAGGAGCGAGAGGTGGCAGCAGCTAGGGCTGCAGCACCTCTGTTTCCTGCAGGTGGAAACAGAGGAGACGTGTGGGGTGTCGGGTAGGAGAAGAGCATAAGAAGAAGAAGAGGAAGAGAAGAAGAAGGGGAAGCAGGAGAAGAGGTTGTGATACCTCTGTTCCCTGCAGAGGAAACAGAGGAGAGGGTGTGTGTGACGACGGGAAGAAGAAGGGGAGGAAGGAGAAGAAGAGAAGACGAAGAAAGGAAGGAGAAGGAAGAGGAGAAGGGAAAGAAGTAGCTGCGGCTGCGGCTGTGGCAGCTGCAGCTATGGCAGGGAAAGAGTAAGAGGAAGGAAGAGAAGGGAAGGAGAGGAAGAAGAGAAGGGAAAGAAGGGGCTGCGGCTGCGGCGATGGCAGCTGCAGTTGGAAGAGAAGAAGGAGAGGAAGATGAGCAGGGGAGGAAGAAGAGGCTGTGGTCGTGGCTGAGGCTGCGACTGCAGCAGTGCAGCTGGGAAAGAAGAGAAGGAAAGGAAGAAGAAGAGAAAGTAAAAGGGAAGAAGAGAGGAAGAGGAGAAGGAGAGGCAGCTGTGGCAGTGGCAGCTGCAGCTGGAAGAGAAGGAGAGGAAATAGAGCAGGGGAGAAATAAAAGGCTGCGGCTGTGGTGGCTGCGGCCATGGTTGCGACTGCGACTGCGGCAGTTGCAGCTGGGAAAGAAAAGAAAGGAAAGGGGGAAAAAGGGGCTGCGGACGGGATTGCGGCCGCAACGGCAGCGACTGCGTATGCAGCAGTTATGTCTGCAAGAGAAGGGAGGAAGGAAGATAGTGCGGTGGAAGGGGCTGCGATTGTGGCAGTGGCAGCGGCGGCGGCTGTGGCAGCTGCGTTTGGGAAAGAAAAAGAAGGAATGAGAGTAAGAGAGAGCAGGTGACTGTGCCTCGATGTTCGACACGTGGTGTAGTTGCGAAGAAAGGAAGAAAACGGGAGCACAAAATGAAACAGAGAAAGGACACGGAGGAAAAGTAGAAGGATTTGGGCTGGCACCTTCTTTGGATCTTCGGATCGAAATCTTTGAAAGGCAAGTTTCCCACTTGTTTCGATCCTTTCTATTGCAAGTTCCCTGTTCGTTTCTCCTATAATTGCTCTGATATGTCTTATTGCAAGTTCTCTGATCGTTTCTCCTATAATTGCTCTGATATGTCTTATTGCAAGTGTTCTAACCTTTTCTATTGCAAGCTTTCTAATCTTTTCTCTTGCAAGTATCCTGATCGTTCCTCGTTGCCATTTTTATCTCTACATTTGCTTTGAATATGAGGAACTTTGAATTGTTCTAGCCTTGCATTTGATATATCTCCTGTTTAGACGTAACGATTCGAATCTGTGCAACTTCTGAGATTCTGACCTTTTGATACCGAGCTGCCTATAAGTCTTTGTGGAAACTCTGATTTGTTCAAAACTGATTTCATTGGAAACTAGACTCGTAGACCTTTCCTTGATATATGGATTGAAAGATTTGGAATCTAAACACCTGCCCAGTTATCTGTTGAATCTGACATTATGAATTCTGCCAACAAAGATTTTGTTCTACGACACTTGCTTACCAAATTATTTGTAACTCTCTCTGTTGGACAGTTCAATTCATATGAAGCCTGTCTTATCTGAAAGTATTATCCAATGATTATTTCTGAGTAAATTGGAGCACGATTGATAGTTTAAATCATTTGTTCAATGTGCCTTTTGTATTCTGCCAGAAATCGAGCTTTGGTCGATTTCTCATATTCTGGTTTCATTCCTTTGGAAGTTGATACCCTTTAGCTTTCTTATTCAATTGAGCTTTATATTACTGCTTTGAATTCTTTTATGCTCTTGTCCCTAAAATTATTGCATTCTTGAAAACTGTTGTGTAACGTTTATGCTATATCGTATTGACTCATATAGGCACATGTATATCCTATTGTTCCGCATTTGCTTTTGATATGTGCCTATTCCAGTTTCATTCCTTTGGATATTGAATTCATCTAACCTTCCTATTTTGAATTGAGCTCAGTATGAATGTTTTGAATCCCTGTAAACTCTTGCCTTCATTTCATTCCAAAACTGAATACATTTGTGAGAGATTGTTGCTTGCATCGTATTGTCTCGTAAAGGCACATGTACGTTTTGTTGTTCCGCGTGTGCTTCCGTATTATGCTACTTATTGTTTAAACTGCCCTCTTGTATTCTGGTGTTGTGGGATAATGTGAACCTTTGCCAGAAATGGTAAAGGGAGTTATGCATAGAGCCTGCGATGCTCTGCCGGCCCCCTCTGACTTCACCTAGACGTGGGTGGATGGAGCTCCCAGACGTGGGAGACTTCTGTCTGGTGGTCATTCAGAAATGGATGAATCACATTCTGTCTGTGATCCCACTACACCCTCTATATGTTTGATATGACATCCAGAGTTTTGGTGAGTTATTTCTGTTCATGCTCTGGATAAGTATGATATGATTGCAACGTCAAGGACGACGTTTGAGCTTCTGTACGACATATGAGTTTGATATGCTCTGAAATGCTTCATTCATTGTTGATTTTGCTTCGAAATGTTCCATATGTCGTTGATGTGTTTTGGAACATTTTATATGCCATTGATAAGCTCCGATATGTTTCCCTTGTTTCTGATATGTTCCAATTACTCTGTGCTCCATTTGCTATGAACAGATATGTTCTGAAATGTCCTATCTGCCATTGATATGTTCCAATTACTCTGTGCTCCATTTGCTATGAACAGATATGTTCTGAAATGTCCTATCTGCCATTGATATGTTCCAATTACTCTGTGCTCCATTTGCTATGAACTGATATGTTCTGAAATGTCCTATCTGCCATTGATATGTTCCAATTACTCTATGCTCCATTCGTTATGGATCAAATATGTTTTGAATGACATGATACGTATGATTTGGTATCTATTGAGATGGTATCCTTGAGAATTCTTGTATTCTGCCTGGCATTGTGATACCTTACTCGTTTCAAACCGTTCCTTTTGTTCTGAATATGCTTTGTCACTTGCTGAGCCGTTTTTGGCTCACTCCGTTGTTATATAAATCTTTCAGGTCAGCTTGTCACTCTTCGAGATGTTTGATTTGGGCTGAGGCAGTGGATAGCTATTCAGAATGATGGGCAAGTATGGTTGGTTATTACGATATTGTTGTATAAGTATGTCTTGTATGTAATGAAATGTTGTCGATAAACCGAAATGGATATACTGTGTCAAAGTGTTAGGAGATCTCTCTTATTTGGAATTTCTGAATGTTAAGTCTAATTTATGATGATATGAACTTGTGGTGAATAGTTGGAGTTCTGATTGTATAATTTATTTAGCTTGTGGATTTATAAATGTTGTTCATTTTTGTCAAGTTGGCTTGGGTTGCCATAAATGTGAATTATCGAGTGATGTGATATATGATTTTAAACTGCACAGGTTTTATAGATGTGAATATGAATAGAATGTTTTTCAGTGTCCTCAAACGTTAGTTTGGATCCTGGATTGGTCTGTGATGAAAATTGTTTTAATATCATGGATAATATTTTGAGGGGCGTGACAGAGGTGGTATCAGAGCATGGTTTGAGGATCACTGAAATATTTGATATGTTGACGTGCAAAATATATTGAGGTCTAGTGAATTATAGTGATTAGTGAAAATTTTCTTTGATGTATTTTAGGAATCTAGGATGACGATGACATTTAGTCCTCCTACTTCATCTGATTTTGATTAATTAAATGGGATGAAAGGGGTAATCGGGGATATTGAATCAGAGTGGCGCACCGGAAGAATGGTAGACCTAATTTCATTGGTGGTAGAAAAATGAATGATGCAAACGGAGAAGATATATGATGTACAAAATTGTTCTGATACTCGAAAGATTTCATTTGCCACGTTATATTGGAAGTAAAGACTTATTATTGATGGCAACAATGAAAAGAATTTTTGAAGATCAATGGCAAGAATGACAAGAACAAGTTTACCAATAAAAATATGATTGGAAATGAATCAGTAAGAAATAACAGGAGGGTCAAGACATTTGGATTTGAAAAAGGAAGTAACCACAAAAGACTCAATCACGTGTGAATTGTAAGTTAAATTATGAAACAAGTTTGTGTTTTCAAATGACTGGAGTCTATTTTGTTTGTGGAAAGTTGGGTCATAAAATAAAAGACTGCCCCTTGAACAAGAAGAAAGAGTCACTGCCTCATAAATCATCAGCCCATGTCAGAGTGTATGCTATCACTGAATTTGATTCTGAAACTTCTGAATTAGTGGTCAAAGGTATTATGCATGTTTATGAAAGAATGCACATATTTGTTCGACCATGGGTCCAATCTACGATTTGATTCGTAATATTTTGCTTATCACTTGGGTATTCAACCTAGACCACTACATTATGTGCTATATGTAAGTACAATCATTGGAGATTCTTTGATAACGAACTTAAATCTGGTTCTTTTGTCTGATTTTTGTTGGAGAACTTGAACTTTTGCTGATTTAGTTCTCCTAGAGATGTGGAGTTATGATATTATACTTGGTATGGATTGACTATCTTCTTATCATACCAGTATGGATTGGTATATAACCAATGATCACTTTTTGCATATTTGATCAGTCGATCTTTTATTTTGAGAGTACTGGACATCATTTATCTCCTTGCCTAATGTATCCTAGGATGACTTGTTTGGATTACCTCCAAATGTGATCTTGCTTTTGATTTGGTCCTTGGGACAATCCCAATATCTAAGCCTCTCTACAGAAAGATATCATTTGAGTAAGTGGAATTGGAAAAGCAACTACAAGGATTATTAAATGAGGATTTTATTTGGCTTAATATTTCATCATGGGGTGCTCTGGTGTTAGTTAAAAAGATGTATGGAACATTGAGGCTTTGTAATGATTATAGACAATTGAATCAGGTGACAATCAAAAATGAGTATTTCCGGAAGTAACGACTTGCTTGATTAACTTCAGGGTGCGCAAGTATTTTTAGAAATTGATTGAAGGTCGGGTTACCATTTATTGAGGATCAAGGAGGAGAATATTTCGGTCACTCTTGGATAATTATGTCATTATATTGTATTGATGAAATTATTTGAGAGCAGGAGAAGGAAATAAAGATATCATAATCCTCATCTTTTCGTTGATTGAACTATGATCAATTTAGAGGACTAAATTTTCTTTTAAGGAGGGGAGAGTGTAATATCCCTCACTTTTGAAAATTATTAATAAAGATTTATTTATAAATCGGGGGACCTATATGTAAATATGAAAATTTCAAGGACTAAATTGCTAAGTTGCAAAATGAAAAGAAAATAAAGAAAACCGAAAATTTCGGTTTTATCCCACCGCCTCCCACGCTCTCTCTGTTTCTTCGAGAAACAGAGAAAAGCGGTGGGGCGTGGGGAGAAGAAGAGAAGTAGTGGGAGAAGAGAAGAAGAGGGAAAAGAAGAGAGGAAGAAGAGGGAGAAGAGAAGAAAAGAAGAAGTAGAAGAGAGGGAAGATGGAGAGGAGAGAGAGAGGCAGCTGCAGCAGCTAGGGCTGCAGCACCTCTGTTTTCCGCAGGTTGAAACAGAGGAGAGGATGTGTGGGGCGTTGAGGATGAAAAGGGAAGAAGAAGAAGAAGAAGAAGAAGAAGAAGAGAGGAGGATAGCTGCGGCAAGGCTGCAGCGAGGAGGTGTGTGGCGTTGGGGAGGAAAAAGGGAAGAGGAGAAGAAGAGAAGGAGAAGAAGAGGGAAAAGAGAGGGAAGACGGAGAGGAGCGAGAGGTGGCAGCAGCTAGGGCTGCAGCACCTCTGTTTCCTGCAGGTGGAAACAGAGGAGACGTGTGGGGTGTCGGGTAGGAGAAGAGCATAAGAAGAAGAAGAGGAAGAGAAGAAGAAGGGGAAGCAGGAGAAGAGGTTGTGATACCTCTGTTCCCTGCAGAGGAAACAGAGGAGAGGGTGTGTGTGACGACGGGAAGAAGAAGGGGAGGAAGGAGAAGAAGAGAAGACGAAGAAAGGAAGGAGAAGGAAGAGGAGAAGGGAAAGAAGTAGCTGCGGCTGCGGCTGTGGCAGCTGCAGCTATGGCAGGGAAAGAGTAAGAGGAAGGAAGAGAAGGGAAGGAGAGGAAGAAGAGAAGGGAAAGAAGGGGCTGCGGCTGCGGCGATGGCAGCTGCAGTTGGAAGAGAAGAAGGAGAGGAAGATGAGCAGGGGAGGAAGAAGAGGCTGTGGTCGTGGCTGAGGCTGCGACTGCAGCAGTGCAGCTGGGAAAGAAGAGAAGGAAAGGAAGAAGAAGAGAAAGTAAAAGGGAAGAAGAGAGGAAGAGGAGAAGGAGAGGCAGCTGTGGCAGTGGCAGCTGCAGCTGGAAGAGAAGGAGAGGAAATAGAGCAGGGGAGAAATAAAAGGCTGCGGCTGTGGTGGCTGCGGCCATGGTTGCGACTGCGACTGCGGCAGTTGCAGCTGGGAAAGAAAAGAAAGGAAAGGGGGAAAAAGGGGCTGCGGACGGGATTGCGGCCGCAACGGCAGCGACTGCGTATGCAGCAGTTATGTCTGCAAGAGAAGGGAGGAAGGAAGATAGTGCGGTGGAAGGGGCTGCGATTGTGGCAGTGGCAGCGGCGGCGGCTGTGGCAGCTGCGTTTGGGAAAGAAAAAGAAGGAATGAGAGTAAGAGAGAGCAGGTGACTGTGCCTCGATGTTCGACACGTGGTGTAGTTGCGAAGAAAGGAAGAAAACGGGAGCACAAAATGAAACAGAGAAAGGACACGGAGGAAAAGTAGAAGGATTTGGGCTGGCACCTTCTTTGGATCTTCGGATCGAAATCTTTGAAAGGCAAGTTTCCCACTTGTTTCGATCCTTTCTATTGCAAGTTCCCTGTTCGTTTCTCCTATAATTGCTCTGATATGTCTTATTGCAAGTTCTCTGATCGTTTCTCCTATAATTGCTCTGATATGTCTTATTGCAAGTGTTCTAACCTTTTCTATTGCAAGCTTTCTAATCTTTTCTCTTGCAAGTATCCTGATCGTTCCTCGCTGCCATTTTTATCTCTACATTTGCTTTGAATATGAGGAACTTTGAATTGTTCTAGCCTTGCATTTGATATATCTCCTGTTTAGACGTAACGATTCGAATCTGTGCAACTTCTGAGATTCTGACCTTTTGATACCGAGCTGCCTATAAGTCTTTGTGGAAACTCTGATTTGTTCAAAACTGATTTCATTGGAAACTAGACTCGTAGACCTTTCCTTGATATATGGATTGAAAGATTTGGAATCTAAACACCTGCCCAGTTATCTGTTGAATCTGACATTATGAATTCTGCCAACAAAGATTTTGTTCTACGACACTTGCTTACCAAATTATTTGTAACTCTCTCTGTTGGACAGTTCAATTCATATGAAGCCTGTCTTATCTGAAAGTATTATCCAATGATTATTTCTGAGTAAATTGGAGCACGATTGATAGTTTGAATCATTTGTTCAATGTGCCTTTTGTATTCTGCCAGAAATCGAGCTTTGGTCGATTTCTCATATTCTGGTTTCATTCCTTTGGAAGTTGATACCCTTTAGCTTTCTTATTCAATTGAGCTTTATATTACTGCTTTGAATTCTTTTATGCTCTTGTCCCTAAAATTATTGCATTCTTGAAAACTGTTGTGTAACGTTTATGCTATATCGTATTGACTCATATAGGCACATGTATATCCTATTGTTCCGCATTTGCTTTTGATATGTGCCTATTCCAGTTTCATTCCTTTGGATATTGAATTCATCTAACCTTCCTATTTTGAATTGAGCTCAGTATGAATGTTTTGAATCCCTGTAAACTCTTGCCTTCATTTCATTCCAAAACTGAATACATTTGTGAGAGATTGTTGCTTGCATCGTATTGTCTCGTAAAGGCACATGTACGTTTTGTTGTTCCGCGTGTGCTTCCGTATTATGCTACTTATTGTTTAAACTGCCCTCTTGTATTCTGGTGTTGTGGGATAATGTGAACCTTTGCCAGAAATGGTAAAGGGAGTTATGCATAGAGCCTGCGATGCTCTGCCGGCCCCCTCTGACTTCACCTAGACGTGGGTGGATGGAGCTCCCAGACGTGGGAGACTTCTGTCTGGTGGTCATTCAGAAATGGATGAATCACATTCTGTCTGTGATCCCACTACACCCTCTATATGTTTGATATGACATCCAGAGTTTTGGTGAGTTATTTCTGTTCATGCTCTGGATAAGTATGATATGATTGCAACGTCAAGGACGACGTTTGAGCTTCTGTACGACATATGAGTTTGATATGCTCTGAAATGCTTCATTCATTGTTGATTTTGCTTCGAAATGTTCCATATGTCGTTGATGTGTTTTGGAACATTTTATATGCCATTGATAAGCTCCGATATGTTTCCCTTGTTTCTGATATGTTCCAATTACTCTGTGCTCCATTTGCTATGAACAGATATGTTCTGAAATGTCCTATCTGCCATTGATATGTTCCAATTACTCTGTGCTCCATTTGCTATGAACAGATATGTTCTGAAATGTCCTATCTGCCATTGATATGTTCCAATTACTCTGTGCTCCATTTGCTATGAACTGATATGTTCTGAAATGTCCTATCTGCCATTGATATGTTCCAATTACTCTATGCTCCATTCGTTATGGATCAAATATGTTTTGAATGACATGATACGTATGATTTGGTATCTATTGAGATGGTATCCTTGAGAATTCTTGTATTCTGCCTGGCATTGTGATACCTTACTCGTTTCAAACCGTTCCTTTTGTTCTGAATATGCTTTGTCACTTGCTGAGCCGTTTTTGGCTCACTCCGTTGTTATATAAATCTTTCAGGTCAGCTTGTCACTCTTCGAGATGTTTGATTTGGGCTGAGGCAGTGGATAGCTATTCAGAATGATGGGCAAGTATGGTTGGTTATTACGATATTGTTGTATAAGTATGTCTTGTATGTAATGAAATGTTGTCGATAAACCGAAATGGATATACTGTGTCAAAGTGTTAGGAGATCTCTCTTATTTGGAATTTCTGAATGTTAAGTCTAATTTATGATGATATGAACTTGTGGTGAATAGTTGGAGTTCTGATTGTATAATTTATTTAGCTTGTGGATTTATAAATGTTGTTCATTTTTGTCAAGTTGGCTTGGGTTGCCATAAATGTGAATTATCGAGTGATGTGATATATGATTTTAAACTGCACAGGTTTTATAGATGTGAATATGAATAGAATGTTTTTCAGTGTCCTCAAACGTTAGTTTGGATCCTGGATTGGTCTGTGATGAAAATTGTTTTAATATCATGGATAATATTTTGAGGGGCGTGACAGTCGCCTTCCCAAGTCTGCCCACTTCTTCATCCGTTTTGCCGCCTTCTCCAAGTAAGCCCGCGCAATATCGGCATTTCGATGCCACTCCTTTGCGAAATGGTAGGCTGATGGACTACTCCCCGTATACCCAATTGCCATAGTGTGCGGAGTCGACGGTTGTTGTCCTGTGATAATTTCGAAGGGGCTCTTGTTGGATGCAGAGCTCCGCTGCAAGTTGTAGGAGAATTGGGCGATGTCCAACAGCTTCACCCAATCTCGTTGATTGGCACTCACGTAGTGCCGGAGATACTGCTCCAAGAGCGAATTTATTCTTTCAGTCTGACCATCCGTCTGGGGGTGGAGGCTTGTAGAGAAGTATAACTTTGATCCCAACAACTTGAATAGCTCGGTCCAGAACCGTCCCAGAAACCGAGCGTCTCGATCACTAATGATATTGTGTGGGACTCCCCAATACTTCACTACACCCTTCATCATCAGTCTGGCCGCCTCTTCAGCTGAACAGTGTAGGGGAGCAGCAATGAATGTTGCATACTTTGAAAACCGATCGACCACCACAAGTATCGATCCAAGTCCCCCTACAGGTGGCAAGCTTGATATGAAGTCTAAGGAAATGCTCTCCCATGGCCTTTCTGGTACGGGCAACGGCTCCAAAAGTCCCACCGGCTTCCGCTGCTCCACCTTGTCTTGTTGGCAAGTAAGGCATGTTCGAACATACTCCTCCACATCAATCCCCATCTTTGGCCAGTAGAAGGCCCTCTCCACGAGAGCCAATGTTCTGTGAATGCCGGGATGTCCAGCCCAAAGGGAATCGTGACACTCTTTTAAGAGTTCACGCCTTAAGTTGTCCACTCGGGGAACATAAACCCTATTCCCTTTTGTGTAAACAAGTCCCTCCTGGACCCAAAATCGTCGTGCCTTGCCTTCTTTGATGAGCTGCATCAGGATAACTGCCTGGGGATCACTATACAGTCCATCTCTGATTCGGGAAAGGAAGTTGGAGTGTAACTGACTTGTTTGGCCTCTGCCCTCCAGTTGTGTAGCATTCACGCACTCCACCTTCCGACTCAGCGCATCGGCCACGACGTTCGCCTTCCCGGGCTTATATTCCATTGCCATATCAAATTCAGCCAGGAAGTCCTGCCACCGTGCTTGCTTTGGGGAGAGCTTCTTCTGAGTTTGGAAATAACTCAGGGCGATGTTGTCTGTCCTCAGCACAAATCGCGACCCAAGGAGGTAGTGTCGCCAAACTCGTAGGCAGTGGATCACCGCTGTCATCTCCTTCTCATGCACTGGATACCGCCTCTCGGTCTCGTTGAGTTTGCGGCTCTCGTAGGCCACCGGATGACCTTCTTGCATGAGTACTCCACCAATAGCAAAGTCCGAAGCATCTGTATGGACTTCAAAGGGCTCTCCATAGTTTGGCAATTTGAGCACTGGTTCTTCCAGAACAGCAGCCTTCAGATCTTGGAATGCTATCTCACATCTGTCAGACCACTTCCAAGGCTGCTCCTTCTTCAGCAACTCCGTCAGTGGGGTTGCCCGCTTCGAATATCCCGCGATGAAGCGTCGATAGTAGTTGACGAAACCAAGGAAGGATCTCAACTCTGGCACCTTCTTTGGAGTTCGCCATTCCGCAACTGCTTGCACCTTCGACTTATCCATCCGAATGGAGCCATCACCGATTCGATGCCCCAAGAATAGGATCTCAGTCTGAGCAAAGTAGCATTTCTCCCTTTTTACGAACAACGTGTTCTCCCTGAGAACCTTGAAAATCGTCCGAAGGTGCTTGACGTGCTCCTCGAGCGTTTGGCTGTAGACGACGATATCGTCCAAGTAGACGACCACGAACTTATCCAAATACTCCTTGAATAGCTGGTTCATGAGAGTACAGAATGTGGCCGGAGCGTTGGTTAAGCCGAAAGGCATCACCAAGAACTCAAACGCTCCATATCTGGTCACACAAGTAGTCTTTGCTTCGTCGCCTTCAGCAATGCGCACCTGCCAATACCCCGACCGGAGGTCGAGTTTTGAGAAATACTTCGCCTTGCCCAGTTGATCGAACAAGTCCGCGATGAGCGGGATGGGATACTTGTTCTTCACTGTTACTTTGTTGAGGGCTCGATAGTCGACGCATAATCGGAGACTCCCATCTTGTTTCTTCTGAAAGAGAACTGGAGCTCCGAAAGGTGCTTTTGAGCTGCGGATGAGACCACCGCTTAGCAGTTCACCTAACTGCTTTCTAAGTTCTGCCAACTCTGGCGGGGCCATGCGATAGGGTGGTCTCGCTGGAGGCTTCACTCCTGGCTCCAGCTCAATACTGTGATCCACGCCTCTGCGTGGCGGAAGAGTCTTCGGCAACTCAGGTGGCATAACGTCTTTGAACTCCTTCAGGACGTTGGCCACCACAGCAGGTTCTTGAATGGCTTCTTCATTGAGTGGCTCTAGCTTCATAGCAGCCACGAATGTTAGTTCGCCCTTTCGCACCCCTTTCTTCAATTGTAATGCCGAAATATGTTGGGGCTCCTTGGTTCCTCTCCGAGAGACGGGCACCACACAGGGGTCATCGCCTCCCATCATACATAGGGAATTCAAGAATGGCATCGGCACCAACTTCGCCGCGTGCATAAACTCCATTCCAAGAATCACTTGGAAGTCGTCTAGTGGCACGGCCATCATGTTGGTGGTTCCGCTCCAAGTCCCGATTCTGATGGGAACTCCCTTCGCCAATCCGGAGATTCGCCTGGCCTCCGAGTTCACTGCTTTCATTCGGCTTGGGCTCTTCTCCAATGTCAACCCAAGTCGCTGTGCTTCACGATCGGCTATGAAGTTGTGGGTAGCGCCCGTGTCCACCATTGCACGGGTCGTTTGGCCATTCAGCTTGATGTCCACATACATCAGTTCACTACTTCCTGCTTTTTGTGCCTTCGTCTTCATGTTCTCCCCCACTTGACCCCGCATAGCGTTCAACAAACGCATTGCTCCCATTCGGGGTCCTTGCGACTCTTCATCGTCGCTGCTGGATTCAGAACTGCTTGAGCTAAGGGCAACAGCTTTGCCCTTGTCCGATCGGGGAGGGTGGATGGAAGCTGTCAAAGCGTTGAGTGCCTGCTTCTGTGGGCACTCCCTTACCATGTGCGGTCCTCCGCACAAGAAGCATCCTCCAGGTTTCGAGGCCTTGCCTTTTGGGTTCGGCCCTTTGTGGGAGCTCTTCTTCTTCTGTTCGCCCCCGAGCTCCTTCCCTCGAGAATGTTTTTGAGGGCGATTGCTTGAAGATTGTTTCCTTCTCGCTGGGTCTTCAGAGGAAACGAAGTCGGTGAGCCTTTCTGCAGCTGCAATTGCCCCGACCACGTCGGTAACATTCCTTCGATTCAGCTCTTGCTGAGCCCATGGTTTCAAACCATCAAGGAAACTGAACAACTTGTCCTTCTCGGACATGTCCTGTATGTCCAGCATCAGTGCAGAAAACTGCTTTACATAGTCTCGGATGGTGGTACTTTGGCGGAGTTGTCTCAACTTCCTTCTTGCGACGAACTCTGTGTTCTCCGGTAGGAACTGAGTTCTCAACTCCCGCTTCAAGTCTTCCCATGTGTCGACTCGACACCGACCTTGTTGGATTTCCTCCCAACGAGTTCGCCACCAAAGTTTCGCATCTCCGTTCAGATACATTGTTGCTATTGAAACTTTGGTATCTTCAGAATCGGGTCTCGTAGCTCGGAAGTATTGTTCCATGTCAAACAGAAAGTTCTCGAGCTCCTTGGCATCTCTGGCCCCTCCGTATCCATGGGGCTCAGGTGCCCTCAAGTTTTGTGGCGGTGCAACGCGGGTGTTGCCTCCTCCCGCATTTAGCGTTCTTGTGAGCATAGCCACCTTCGCCGTGAGTTCCGCCACAACATCTTGTAAGTGCTGCACGGAGTCCTTGGTGTCATCGGACAGTCGGTCGACTAGGGCCTCGACCTTGTCGATCCTGGACTCCGCTTCCTCTTGCGAGCTCTCTACCCCAACAAGTCTTTGTTGGCCATGGTAGAGTTCCTCCATGCTCGCTTCCAGAACATCCAGGCGGGTTTCCGCCGTCGTGAGTCTCTCCTTATGACTCTTTTTCCCAGTTAGCGCACCAGATTGCGCTTCCTCCGCTCGCGGAGAGTTGCCAACTTCTCGCTCATCCTGTTCGCTGCCGCGATCCTCATGAGCGGCTCCAACAGCATGAGAGCGAGTGTGCACATGCAGCCCACCTGCGGCTGCTTGGGGCAAGGGTCCGGCCTGCCCCGTCTTGCTTGATTCGCCACGATGCTTTGCCATGGCGAAGTTGCGAAGTTCGTTCGCTGTTCGATCGAAGAGCTTAACCTGGCTCTGATACCACAATGTCACGACCTTAGCTGGAATTGCCTAAGGCGTGCGGCACCCTTGCGGCCAACGACGCGAACTTAGCTTGCGTTGCCTAAGTCGCGAGTCACTCTTGCGGCAAAGACGCGAACTTAGCTTGCCTTGCCTAAGTCGCGCTTCGCCCTTGCGATCTTGCTCCGCAAGGATCAGCCAACTTTGTAACCTCTCGCAGGTCCCGAAGGACCTGTAAAAGAGAAAGAGAGTTAGATCGAAAGAACGAGCAACGGACACGTCCCGAAGTCTCGCGAAAAGGAAAGCTTTACAAGCAATTCGTCGAACACCTTGTGTGCACAAGAGAAAAGAGGGAGAGGGGGAAAAGCAAGGCTTTCAAGGATGAACGAACAGCTGCAAGCCCACAAACAGCCGCTCACCTGGTCCCGGACGCAACACCAAGTTCCCGTAAAGGTCACGTGCGAACTTGCGAAAGAGTGTTCAACGCCCAGTATATA
>NW_027021322.1:157235-165745 GCF_036884655.1 Musa acuminata AAA Group | reverse complement strand
TGGCTGCCTTAAGTTTATCGAAGGCAGCGGAGACTCTGTCCAACCATTGGAAGACATCTTTTTCTAGTAAGGAAGTAAGTGGTGCACTGATCTTTCCATAGTTTTTCACGAACTTACGGTAGTAGCCTGTTAAACCCAGAAAGCGATGTAGCAATTTTATGTTTCTCGAGGTCGGCCAGTTTTGCATTGCTCCAATTTTGAAGGGGTCCACTGCCACACCTTCCTCTGATATGATATGCCCAAGATATTCCACCTTTTGTTGAAGAAAACAAAAATTCGTGGTTGTTGTGTGTTCAAAAGGTGGTTTTCCGTATGTCTTCTTCGCATGCTCGTATTTGATGATACCCGGATCAAAGGTCTAGCTTTGTAAAGATTTGTGCTCCGTTTCATCTAGCAATTCATCTACTATTGGAATAAAGTATTTGTCCTTGATGATTATGCCATTGAGAGCTCGGTAATCAACACATATTCGCCTTGTTCCGTCCTTCTTGCGTACAAGTAGCACCGGCGAAGAGTAGAGGTTGCAACTTGGCCGAATAACTCCTGTTTCGAGCATCTCTTTTATAATACTTTCTATTTCATCCTTTTGGAGATGTGGATACTGATATGGCTGAGTATTTGCTGAAGATTTGCTTGGAAGAATCATTATACAATGATCATGCCGACAGGTAAGAGGTAGGTTGCGCGGTTCATCAAATATATTTAAAAATTCAGCAAGCAAAGGAAGTAGATTTAGATCTTCAAATTCTGTTGGCTCTCCCTTAGTTTGCTGCTCAAGTTGTACCAAAAAGCCGCTGCATGCTTTATGCAAAACATTCTCCATTTGTTGTGTGCAAATCATTGTTATGTCACCCCCACGTTTCCCGTGCAATGTCACCTGTTTCTCCTTACTGTAAAATTTCATAATTAGTTTCATAAAATTCCAAGAAATATCACCTAATGTCGTCAACCATTTAATTCTTAGCATGGCCTCATGATTGTTAAAAGAGAGAAGGAAGAAATATGCAATTATCTCTTGGTCCTGCAGCAATAGTTTCTCCTGCAAGCGCCTATGATCACAATTCAAAATCCGTCCGTCGGTGACCTTAACATCAAACCTGCAGCGATTCTCGATAGGTAATGATATCCGAACAGCAAGCTTACTATTTAGGAAGTTAGTAGTACTGCCCGTGTCGATGAGAACAGTGATTGGTTATTGTTTGAGAAGGCCTCCAATTTTCATCGTTTATGGGTTTGAGTAGCTAGCTAGTGTATGTACCGTAACTTCGGTCGATTGTGGCTCTTCTTCTGTATCTTCTTTTTCATGTTCAAGGCTCTCTTTTGGATGTTCAATGACCTCTTCTTCTATCGGTTCAATCATAAGAAGTCCCCCTTTACTACAGCGATGCTCACGGCTCCACGGCTCGTCACAATGCCAACATAACCGCTTCGCATATCGCTCCCGAAGCTCTTCTCTTGTTAACCTCTTTAGTGTAGGGACTTGGTCGACAGTAGGGGGGGCTAAGGGCTTCAATATTACTGGTTGAGGAGAGACCCTAGTCCTCCGAGCTTCATGGTTCAATTGCTCCTCTTGATGTCGTGCGAAAGAGATGGCTGCCATAAGCGTATATGGTTGTCGCGCTTTAACTTCTCCTCGGATCTCCGGCTTCAAGCCCTCAATGAAGGTCCACAATAGTTGTTTTTGAGACCAATCATGAGTTTGATTAGATAACCTTTCAAACCTGGTTTGGTACTCCTGAATGGTGGAGGTTTGTTGGATGTTTGCTAGTTGTTCATCAATATTCTCGTAATCGGTTGGTTTGAAGTTAATCAGCAGTCCTTCTTTGAATTGTCGCCATGAAAGGACTCCATAAGTATGTTCAAACCAGTCAAACCACTGTATAGCATCCCCTTCAAGATGTATAGCTGCAATTTTCACCATAAATACATCCGCGGTTTTGTGGTACCGAAAATACCGCTCCGCGCGCGAGATCCAACCAATCGGGTCTCCTTCTTCCCATCTAGGGAAGTCCACTCTCATGCATGGATAGTTGGGGTTGGTCATCTCTTCGGGCTTGGTGTGATTGGGCAAAGCTCTCTCCTTGATATGATTTCTTCGGTCTTAGTGGACGGCCCAATATGAGTTCGGTAAAGAGCATCCGAATCTTATCCTCCATTCGCGCCTCCAAGGCTTCGAATTTAGCATTGATTACCTCCTTAGATGCCATAATATATGCCTCCAAATCTATGATGTTAAGATCTCTCTTTTGTTGTTAGGTTAAAGGCATGTATAGGTTGAGAGAAGTGATTGTCAAAAGGGTTGGTAGATTGGTGGATGTAGGCTACGATTTAGGCTTGTTTTGTGGCAGTTTTGGGTGCAGTTTGAGGGTGTGGTTTAGTAGAGTTTTAGGGCTGTGGTTGAAAGTTTTGGATCTGTGGTAGATGGTAGCAAAGGTTTGACAGAAATCCGTGGAAGTTGCAGCAAGTATGTGCTGTCTTGTAAGAGTAGAATTATCGTCGAAAAAACAACGGTTTCTCGACGTAATTTCCACCAAAAACTTGAGAGAATTGAGGAGGGAATTGATAGCAAAATCATAGTTTATATGACAGCAAGGATATCTAATTTAATCAAGAAAATTTCGGCAGTATAACAGCAAGGAAATTGGTGCAAGTTGCAATTGCAGAATTATCGTCGAAAAATTTCAATGGGTTACGATAAAAATTTGCAACAACATAAAATCGTTTTTAGAGATGAATTTCTTTATAGATCAATCTTAGATGGAAGCCAAGATGATCTATGAAGTGTATAAGAAATTTCATTCAAAAAAGATTGCAAATAGATGGGTTAAGGCAACGATATGCAGCTGAAATTTTCTGCAGCATAGATTTTCAAGTGCAGCAGATTGGACATAAAAGATCAGTAGTTTATATTGAGAATTTTTTGATGAAACTAAAGGGAAATCTACTGTTAGGAAGTGTCAAAGATGTTATAAAAATTTCGTAGAAATTTGGATAGAAAAAGCACAGTAGCAAGATCAAACAGATGGTGCTATGCGGCTTGAATTCTGCAATTCAAGTGCAGCAGATTGGACATAAAAGATCAGTAGTTTATATTGAGAATTTTTCGATGAAACCAAAGGGAAATCTACTGTTAGGAAGTGTCAAAGATGTCAGAAAAATTTCATAGAAATTTGGATAGAAAAAGCACAGTAGTAAGATCAAACAGATGGTGCTATGCGGCTTGAATTCTGCAATTCAAGTGCAGCAGATTGGACATAAAAGATCAGTAGTTTATATTGAGAATTTTTCGATGAAACCAAAGGAAAATCCACTGTTAATAGGTGTCAAAGATGTCATAAAAATTTCATAGAAATTTGGATAGAAAAAGTACAGTAGCAAGATCAAACAGATGGTGCTATGCGGTTGGAATTTTGCAATGTATAGGAACGATTTTTTTTGACGTAGAGATGAAAACTTTGTGACGAAAAGTTTATGCAGAAATATAGGAACGATTATTTTTTTTTTTTTTAATTTTCGAATAAGGATAACTAAATTGCAGCAGTAGTAAGATAGGAAACCAGAACCTGTTGCAATTCACGGGGAGATCAAAGGATGATCCGTGGTGGTGGAGATGATGACGGAATTCGTTGACGATCTTTTAAGCAATTGTGGGAATTGCTTTGGATGGTTGTAGAGGGTTGATGGATGGCTGTGGAAGGGCAGCGAGATGCCAAGAACGCTGTTCTGATACCAGGTGATAGAATCCTTGCAGATTCTAAACTTGGGGTTGATCTCTTTAGGGGATCGGCCTCCTTGGAACTCTATAGGGGTTCCTCCCTCCAAGTTGCTGCTCAAAGGCTGCAGAAAAGATTCATCTATTGCCTATCAAAAGAGAAGGAATACATGGCTATTTATAGGGCTTTTAAACTCTAACTCCTAATAGGACTCCTACTTAAGACTCTTACTTCTAACCAACTCCTAATAGGACTCCTATTCCCTTACAACTCCTAATTCTTTTCTAAGAAAAAACCTCCTACATGAATGCCCCTCACAATTAGGACTCTCCTAGCTAGAGTCCTAATAGAATGTCCCTCTCAATTAGGACTCTCCTAGCTAGAGTCCTAACATTTTTACATGAATGTCCCTCTCAATTAGGACTCTCCAAGCTAGAGTCATAACAGTAGCTCTATCTCATAAGCATTTCTGCCAATTCTCTTAAGCACCTTGAATGGACCATCAGCCTTTGGTTTCAATTTTCCAAATTTGCCCGGTGGAAACCTCTCCTTCCTTAGATGAATCCAGACCAAATCACCTGCATTAAACTCCACATGTTTTCTGTGTTTGTTGGCAGCATGCATGTACCTCTCATTTTGCTTCTCAATGGTTGCTTTCACACCCTCATGCAGCTTCTTTATCTGCTTAGCTCTTTCATCAGCATCTCCACTAAATTACTTTGTTGTAGAATGAGGGATTAAGTCCAAAGGACTAGCAGGATTAGCACCATAAACAACCTCAAAAGGACTCTTACCGATACTATGATGCATAGAACGATTGTAGGCAAACTCAATTTGTGGAAGAATGACATCCCATTGCTTAATATTCTTGCCAACATAGCTTCTAAGCAAATTTCCCAAGCTTCGGTTTGTTACCTCAGTTTGCCCATCGGTTTGTGGATGATGCGAGCTGCTGAAATTCAAAGAAGTACCCAGCTTCCTCCAAAGAGTTCTCCAAAAATGACTAACAAATTTTGAATCTCGATCAGATACCATAGTTCTTGGAATACCATGCAATTTAACAATCTCCTTAAAATATAAATCAGCAAAATGAGATGCATCATTTGATTTATTGCATGGAACAAAGTGAGACATTTTTGAAAATCTGTCAACAACAACCATGATAGAACCCTTATTCCTTTGAGTTTTTGGCAGTCCCAAAATGAAATCAAGACTCACATCCTCCCATGGAGCATTTGGCACTGGCAATGGAGTGTACAACCCAGAATTTTGACTTCTTGTTTTTGCCAAATGACATAATCGGCATTGCTTCACATGTCTATCCACATCTCTGAACATTTTAGGCTAGTAGAAATTTGATTGAACAAGAGCTAGAGTCTTATCCCTACCGAAATATCCTCCCAAAACACCACCATGAGCTTCAGCTAGAATTACTTGTCTCAAAGAACAAGTTGGAACACATAAAGCATTAGCTCGAAAAAGAAAACCATCAAAGATCGAAAATTGTTGAAAGGAACCTGATTTGCAATTCTGCCATATCGAGCCAAAATCCACATCATTCTCATATAGATCTTTGAATATTTCAAATCCAACCACTTTGACTTCCATTGCTGATAATAAAGAATGCTTTCTGCTCAATGCGTCAGCAACTATATTTTGAACACCAGATTTGTGCTTGATTGTAAAGTTGTAAGATTGTAAGAACTCCACCCAAGCTGCATGCCTCTTGTTTAGCTTGTGCTGATGATTAATGAACTTTAATGCCTCGTGATCAGAATATAGAACAAATGGCTTGGCGAGAAGATATTGACTCCAATGAGACAAAGCTCGATAAATCGCATAAAACTTTTTTTTTGGTAAGTAAAAGTAAATTGATTATGTGTAAAGTTTCTACAAATAGCTTTATCTATACAAGTCATAGACAAAGCCAAGTAACTCATAGAGTGCGAATGCGATAGTTATGACTACACATGCTGTAGACTATAACTACTTGTGGGTACATTATTTGGCATCATTCCCAAGATCTTTAGCTAATAGCAAAATTAAATTTGATAAAAATATCTTTTTCTCTTCGGGTGAAGTGCTCGGTTTATTGATCATGCTCCATACAGGATCTTGAGTCTCTAATAATCTCTTTCAAGAGCTGAGCATGGTTTGTGTGTTGATATTCAAAGATTCTATTACATCTCTCCTTCCAAATCCACCAAATAGCGCATCTGAAAGTAACCTTTGCTAGTTGTGTAAGAGGCCCTTTTCTTGAGAAACATTGCATAAGGTCGCCTAGTTCTTGGTGCAAGTTTGGTTGCGGCAGTCTATTGAGTTCAAATCGCTAGAGAATCTCCTTCCATATCCATTTTGTATAATCACAAGCAAAATAGAGGTGGTCAACAGTTTCTTCTTGTTGCAAACAAAGGGAGCATCGGTTAACATGATAGATACCTCTTCTTTACATATTGTCTATTGTAGGTAGTTTATTGAAAAGGGCCTGCAATGTAAATAAGGAGTGTCTTTGTGATCCCGGTCGATCTCATGTCCAACTGCTTGGGATCCACTTGTTATTTCTTTGCCTAATTTGATTCCATACGGATGTGGCACTAAATTTGCCATTGTCATGAGGCCAAATAAGTGTATCTGAAGAGTTGTTCCTGATTGGAATAGCTATGATAGTCGGCCAAAGTGATAACATTTCGGGAGAAATAGGATTAGGGAGACACCAGGTACCGTTAGCAATGAACTCGGAAACCTTCCAATCTTTGGGAGCCCCAAGATCTTTTCGTATTCTGTCGCCATATAATTGAAATATACTCTTCCCATTCACCCAAGGATTGTACCACATATTAGTACTAGTTCCAGAAGAGATTGCATATGAAATGTGTTTAATTAGCCAATTCCTTGCCTTTAAAATTTCTTTCCAAGCTGCAGAGTGGTATGTTCTTGTTGAAATTTCCCAGATTGATTCCTTTGAAAGATACCTAGCAGAAACCCATTGTGATCATAAGGAACATTTGTTTTGCAAAAGATCCCACAATTGTTGTACCAGGCATGCTTGATTCCAATCTCTAGTCTTTCTCAAGTTTAGCCCCCCTTCATCTTTCGGTTTACAAATGCTATCCCAATTTACCATATGCATTGCCTTATCATTTGTGTCATTGCAGAAGAAGTTCATTAATAACCGTTCAATATCTTGGAGAAGTCCAGCAGGCAAAAGAAATGCATTACACCAATATATAGAGTAGGAGTGCAATACAGAACGGATGAGTTCGAGTCGTCCTGCTTTTGATAGAAGCCTATTTTTCCAAGAAGAAATTCTATTCTTTATTTTTTGCAGGATAGGCTGACAGTGGGTTTTGTGAATGCCTGTGGATATGAGTGGGAGACCCAAATAAGGAACTGGCAGGTTTCCCTCACTAACCCCCAAAGTTTATGCAATAAAGACCTTATCCTCAATGTAAGGGCTCATATATACTTACTTTTTGCATGATTTAACTGAAGTCCAGAAACCATACCAAAGTCATTCATAATAGTAGCCAGGTTCTTTACTGAAGTTGGATCATTTAGGAGAAAGATAAGTAAATCATCTGCAAATGTTATATGTGATATATGAATAGAGCCAGCATTGGGTACCTTAATGCTGCCATTTAAGACTGCATGTTCCAACATACAGCTAAGTCCTTCCATCGCAATAGTAAAGAGATACGGAGAGAGTGGATCACCTTGTCGGATGCCATTCGTGCTCCCAAAAAAACCAATAGGTGAGCCATTAAAGAGTATCAAAAACTTTGGAGTTTCTAGGCAAGATTGAATCCAATTAACCCATTGCTGTGGGAAGTTCATATCGAGGAGCATCTTATAGATAAATTTCCTATTAACTGAATCAAAGGCTTTCCGTAAATCAGCTTTAAAACATATTTTTGTCCCTCTTGCTTTTGAATGTAAATCTTTGACCAAGTCATTAGCAAGCAAAATGTTATGATGTATACTTCTCCCTTTGATGAAAGCAGCTTGATTTGGGCTAATGATCTTGTGTATTACCTTTTGCATTCTATTTGCCAATACTTTGGAGATGATCTTGTAAGTAAAGTTGCATAATGATATGGGTCGATAGTTCTCTAGTGAATGAGCCCCTGCATTCTTCGGGATTAAAGAAATAAAAGTACAATTCATCTCTCTAAGAATTTGACCTGAAGAGAAAAAATGTTGGCAAGCCTTGATCACATCATTTTCAATAATAGACCAAGCAGTTTGGTAAAATTCAGCTGGAAATCCATCTGGACCTGGGCTTTTGTGCTTTGGTGACTTAAAGACAATACATACAATTTCGTCGTCTGTAATTGGGGCATTAAGGATTGAAATAGCTTTTGAATCAAGTTTTCTAGTCGGCTCCACAAGAATGTTATTAGTTTTCCCAGCTTGATTAAGGAATAAAAAAATTGCTCTGTGTGTGCTTTAACCTCATCTAAATTCTCAATAAGATTATCATCTTTGTCTCTGCATTTGCTGATATGGTTAACAGCCCTTCGAGTAGCAAGTGAAGCATAGAAAAATTTAGTGTTGGAATCTCCTAGTGTAAGCCAATGCTGTCGAGACTTCTGCTTTGCAAAACTTTCCTCCTATTTTAAGGCTTGCATGAAGTTATTTCTAGCTTCTGTCTCTTTGTAGATAATATTCTCATCATTTGGCTGAAGTTGCAGCTCATGTTGCAATGACATTAGTTCCTTCCTGCAAAATTGAACTGTGGTGGTAATATTGCCAAAGGTATTTGTATTCCACTCCTTTAGTGCTGCTTTACAGGCTTTG
>NW_027021322.1:116340-156235 GCF_036884655.1 Musa acuminata AAA Group | reverse complement strand
AAGTTATTTCATAATCAAATCCAAGAAATTTTGTTACCCATTTTTGCTGCTCAGGGGATGATATCTTTTGCTCCAAAAAGTACTTGAGGCTTTTATGGTCGGTTTTAATTTGAAATCGTTGACCGATTAAGTAGGGTCTCCACCTCGTTGCTGTGTGCACAATGGTGAGCATCTCCTTATCATATGTTGACATATTTTGATGGGAGGGAGACAATGCCTTGCTAGTGTATGCGAGTGGTCGACCATCTTGCATGAGAATGGCTCCAATTCTGACTCTAGAGGTGTCGGCCTCAATAATGAAGGGTCGGTTGAAATCTGGTAGTGCTAGCACCGGCGTCATCGTCATGGCTACCTTAAGTTTGTCGAAGGTAGAAGAGGCTTTGTTCGACCATTAAAAGATATTTTTTTTCAGTAAAAAAGTAAGTGGTGCATTGATCTTTCCATAGTTTTTCACGAACTTGCGTTAGTAGCCTATTGAACCCAGAAAGCCATGTAGCAATTTTATGTTTCTTAGGGTTGGCTAGTTCTACAATGCTTCTATCTTGGAGGGGTCCACCATCACACATTCCTCTGATATAATATGCCCAAGATATTCCACCTTTTTTTGAAGAAAGCAAAAATTTATAGTGGCCGTTGTGTGTTCGAAAGGCGATTTTCGGTATGTCTTTTTCGCACACTCATATTTGATGATATCTGGATCGAAGGTCCAGCTTTGTGAAGATTTTGCTCCCTTTCATCTAGCAATTCATCTACAATTGGAATAGGGTATTTATCCTTGATGGTTATGCCATTGAGAGCTCGGTATTCAAAACATATTCACCATGTTCCGTCCTTCTTACGTACACTTAGCACCAGTGAAGAGTAGAGGTTGCAACTTGGTCAAATAACTCCTGTTTCGAGCATCTCTTTTATAATCCTTTCTATTTCATCCTTCTGGAGATGTAGATACTGATATGGCTGAGTATTTGCTGGAGGTTTTCCTGGAAGAATCGTTATATAATGATCATGCCGATGGGTAAAAAGTAGGTTATGCGGTTCATCAAATATATCTGAAAATTCAGTAAGCAAAGGAAGTAGGTTTGAATCTTCAAATTCTATTAGCTCTCCCTTAGTTTGCTGCTCAAGTTGTACTAAAAAGCCACTGCATGCTTTATGCAAAACCTTCTCTATTTGTTGTATGCAAATCGTCGTTACGTCGCCGCCACGTTTCCCATGCAGTATCACCTGTTTCTCCTTACTATAAAATTTCATAATTAGCTACATAAAATTCCAAGAAACATTATCTAATGCCATCAACTATTTAATTCTGAGCATGGCCTCATGATCATTAAGAGGGAGGAGGAAGAAATATGCAATTATCTCTTGGTCCTACAGCAATAGTTTCACTCGCGGGCGCCTACGATCATACTTCAAAATCTATCCGTCGGCGACCTTAACGTCAAACCTACTGCAATTCTTGGTAGATAAGGCCATCCAGACAGCAACCTTATTGTTAGAAAGTTATTAGTACTGCCCCTGTCGATGAGAACAATGATCGGTTGTTGTTTGCGAAGGCCTCCAACTTTCATCGTTTGCGGGCTTGAGTAGCCGGCTAGTGCATGTACCATAACTTCGGTCGGTTGTGGCTCTTCTTCTGCATCTTCTTCTTCATGTTTAAGGCTCTCTTCTAGATGTTCAATGACCTCTTCTTCTACTGGTTCAATCATAAGAAGTCTCCCTTTACTACAACGATTCTCATGGCTCCACGGCTCGTCGCAATGCCAACATAACCCCTTAGCATATCGCTCCTGAAGCTCTTCTCTTGTCAACCTCTTTGGTGCAGAGACTCAATCAATAGTAGGGGGGCTGAGGGCTTCAGTATTGCTGGTCAAGGAGTGACCCTAGTCCTCTGAGCTTCATGGTTCAATCGCTCCTCTTGATGTCGTGCGAAAGAGATCGCTACCATAAGCGTGTATGGTTGTCGTGCTTTAACTTCTCCCCAGATCTTCGGCTTCAAGTCCTCAATGAAGGTCCCCAATAGATGTTTTTGAGACCAATCACGAGTTTGATTAGATAACCTTTTAATCCTAGTTTGGTACTCCTGTATGGTGGAGGTTTGTCGGATCTTTGCTAGTTGTCTATTAATGTTCTCGTAATCGGTTGGTCTGAAGCGGATCAGTAGTCCTTCTTTGACTTGTCACCATGAAAGGATTCCATAAGTATGTTTAAACCAATCAAACCATTGTATGATATCCCCTTCAAGATGTATAGCCACAATTTTCACCATAGATGCATCCACGATTTTGTGGTACCGAAAATATCGCTCCGCGCGCGAGATCCAACCAATCGGGTCTCCTTCTTCCCATCTAGGGAAGTCCACCCTCATGTGTGGATATTTGGGATCAGTCATAGAGCCTCCACTCCCTTGGAAGTCATTTCTTTGGGCTTGGTGCGATTGGGCAAAGCTCTCTGCTCGATGTGATTTCTTCGGGCTTAGTGGTCGGCCCAATCTGAGTTCGGTAAAGAGAGTCCGAATCTTATCCTCCATTCGTGCCTCGAAGGCTTCGAATTTAGCATTGATTACCTTCTCAAATGTAATAGTATATGCCTCCAAATATATGATGTTAAGATCTCTCTTTTGTTGTTGGGTTAAAGGCATGTATAGGTTCAGAGAAGTGATGGTCGAAAGGGTTAGTAGATCGGTGGATGTAAGCTACGGTTTAGGCTTGTTTTGTGGCTGTTTTGGGTGTAGTTTGAGGGTATGGTTTGGTGGAGTTTTAGGGCTGTGGATGAAAGTTTTAGATCTGTAGTATATGGCAGCAAATGTTTGATAGAAATCAATGGAAGTTGCTACAAGTATGTGTTGCCTTGTAAGAGCAGAATTGTCATCGAAGAAACAACGATTTCTCGATGAAATTTCTACCAAAAACTTAAGAAATTTGAGGAGAGAATTGACAACAAAATCTCAGTTTATATGACAGTAAGGATGTCTAATTTAATTAAGAAAATTTCAGTAGTATAATAGCAAGTAAATTGGTGCAAGTTGCGATAGCAGAATTCTCGTCAAAAAATTTCAGCGGTTTGCAATGAAAATTTAGAGCAACACAAAATCGTTTTTAGAGATGAATTATTTAATAAATCAATCTTAGATGAAAGTCAAGATGATCTATAAAGTGTATAAGAAATTTTATTAAAAAAAATTGTAAATATATGAGTTAAGGCAGTAATATGCGGCTGAAATTTTCTACATCACAGATTTTCAAGTATAGCAGATTGGATGTAAAAGATCAGTAGTTTATATTAATAATTTTTTGATGAAACTAAAGAGAAATCCACTGTTAGGAAGTGTCAAAGCTATTATAAAAATTTGGTAGAGGTTTGGATAGAAAAAACATAGTAGCAAGATCAAACAATCTTTGCTATGTGGCTGAAATTTTATAATACAGATTTTCAAGTATAGCAGTTTAGACGTAAAAGATTAATGGTTTATATTGAGAATTTTTTGATAAAACTAAAGGAAAATCTGCTGTTAGGAAGTGTCAAAGCGGTCATAAAAATTTTGTAGAGATTTGGATAGAAAAAAATATAGTAGCAAGATCAAACAGGTTGTGCTATGCGGTTGAAATTCTGCAATGTATCTTTCGTCGTAGATATGAAAATTTTACGACGAAAAATTTATGCAGTAATATAGGAACAATTTTTTTTTGAATTTTCAAATAAAGATAACTAAATTGCAGTAGTAGAAAGGTAGGAAACCAGAACCTATTACAATTCATAGGGAGATCAAAGGATGATCTGCGGTGGTGGAGATGACGGTGGAATTTGGCGATGATCTTTTAAGCAATTGTGAGAATTGCTTTGGGCGGTTGTGGAGGGCTGATGGATGGCTGCGGAAGGGCAATGAGATGCCAAGAACGCTGCTCTGATACTAGGTGATAGAACCCTTGTAGATTCTAAACTTGGGGTTAATCTCTTTAGGGGATCGGCCTCTTTGGAACTCTATAGGGGTTCCTCCCTCCAAGTTGCTGCTCAAAGGCTGCAAAAAAGATTTATCTATTGCTTATGAAAAGAGTAGGAATACATGACTATTTATAGGACTTCTAAACCCTAACTCCTAATAGGACTCCTACTGAAGACTCCTACTTCTAATCAACTCCTAATAGGACTCCTACCCAAGACTCCTATTCCTTTACAACTCCTAATTCTTCTATAAGAAACAACCTCCTAACCCTAGCCGGCCTCTTCACCTTTTTAATAGGGGTCGGCTTAGGTAGGTTTTACATGAATGTCCCTTTCAATTAGGACTCTCTTAGCTAGAGTCCTAACACTTGACACTTTTAATAAGGAAATTTAAAAAAAATATTAAAAGAAATAAATTTAAAAATGATACTAAAAATAAATTTGAACCCAAAAAATATCAAGTAATTTATTACGAATGCAAGAAACTGGAACACTACAAGAGTGAATGTCCCCAAGCCAAGAAGACGACACCAAAGAAGAAGGCGCTCAAAGCAACATGGGATGACTCAAGTGCATCCGAAGAAGAGGGGCCAACCAACACCGAGCAAGTTGCTCACTATGCGCTAATGGTCGTTGGAGATAAGGTAACAAGTTCATTAGACGCAAATTTATCATTTGATGAACTATTAAATGTTTTAATGATTTATTTGATGAATGTAAAATAATTAGTAAAAAATATAAATTATTAATAAAGAAGCATGATTCTCTTGTTAGTAATTTTGATAAATTAAAAATTAAGCATAATGATAGTTTAGCTCCATGTACGAAATGCCATGATTTAGAAATACTTCAAAAGGAAAATGTGCTACTTAAGAAAATCTTAGAGAAGTTTGAGGTTCATAGCAAATCCTTGAATATGATCCTTGCTAACAAGGGTCATGTTCATAGAAAAGGCGGAATTGGATTTGTGAGTAGCTCTCACCATAATCCAACCACCTTTGTTAAAGGCCCTACCATGCATGTTTCACCCCAAAAGAAATGTAACTTTTGTTGTAAATTTGGGCATGTATCTTATGATTATCAATTCAAGAAATGTAGTCCACATAAATTGATTTGGGTTCCTAAAAGAACTTCAAATAACTCAATGCAATATGATAAGCAATTTAGATCAATTTTTGAGGCACCCAAAGTCAAATGGGTACCTAAAAATCATCCTTTTTTGTAGAAACGTTTACCATTACAAGTTAGGAGCAAGAGATAGTACCTTGATAGTGGATGCTCAAGGCATATGACCGGAGATCTATCTTAATTCTCTAAGCTCACTAGCATAGACGAATGATATGTCACCTTCGGGGCCAACAACAAGGGTAAAATCATAGGTAAAGGAACCATAGGTAACAAATCCAACTTCTTTATTGAAGATGTATTGTTAGTTGATGGCTTAAAACATAACCTCTTGAGCATTAGTCAATTGTGTGATAAAGAATATATTGTTAAATTTGAATCTAATGATTGCATTATTGAAAAACCATACAAAAACACATCTATGATTACATTAAAACAAAATAACGTATACACCATTGATATCAATGATCTTTGCAATGAAATGTGTTTTTCGATTTTAAATGACGATGCTTGGCTTTGGCATAGAAGATTAGGTCATGCTAGCATAAAACTAATCTCTCAAATTTCATCTAAAGAACTTGTAAGAGGAATTCCTCATATCAAGTTCATCAAAGATAATGTGTGTGATGCATGTCAACTAGGAAAACAAATAAAAAGCAACTTCAAACCTAAGAACCAAATAAGCACCTCTAGACCTTTGCAATTAATCCATATGGACTTGTTCGGACTAATTTCTATATCAAGCCTAGGAGGTAGCAAATACGTATTTGTCATCGTGGATGATTATAGTAGATATACATGGACTTATTTTTTGGCACACAAAAGTGAATGCTTTAGGTATTTCTCTAAGTTTTGTAAACTTGTTCAAAATGAAAAGGGTTTTATGATTTCGTCAATTCGAAGTGATCACGGTGGTGAATTTCAAAACTATGATTTCCAAGAATTTTATGTATCTAATGGATACAACCGTAACTTCTCTACTCCAAGAAATCCTAAACAAAATGGAGTAGTAGAAAGAAAAAATAGAAATTTATAAGAAATGGCAAGAACCATGTTGAATGAACATAGCCTACCCAAATATTTTTGGGCCGAAGCCGTAAACATGGTATGCTATGTCATGAATAGAGTTCTAGTAAGACCCTTACTCACCAAAACTCCTTATGAGTTGTGGAACAACAAAAAACCCAATGTTTTATATTTTAAAGTTTTTGGGTGTAAGTATTTTATCTTGAATGAAAAAGATACCTTAGGAAAATTTGATGCTAAATCCGATGAAGGAATTTTTTTTAGCTATTCTTCTATTTCTAAAGCATTTTGTATATTTAATAAAAGAACTTTGATTATAGAAGAATCCATTCATGTTGTTTTCAATGAGGTTTCCGAAATTATGAAAAATAATTTTGATGATGATGTTAATTTCGATGCTTTGAATTTAAATGAAACATTTTCTCCATCTAGCAACTTGGATGCATCTACTTCCGAAATATCCTTACCCAAGGATTGGAAGTATGTAGATGCTCATCCTAAGGAGCTAATCATAGGAGACACATCTAAAGGGGTTCAAACATGTTCTTCTCTTAAAATTTTTTGTGCCAACGCCGCTTTTCTCTCCCAAATTAAACCAAAATACATTGACGAGGCCTTGAAAGATGATTCATGGGTCATTGCAATGCAAGATGAGTTAAATCAATTTGAGAGAAATGAGGTATGGAAGCTTGTTCCTAGGCCAAATGACAATTTATTTATTGGTACTAAATGGGTCTTTAGAAACAAACAAGATGAATTTGGTATCGTGGTTAAAAACAAGGCTAGATTAGTAGCCAAAGGTTTCAACTAAGAAGAAGGTATTGATTACGAAGAAACTTTCGCTCCTGTGGCTCGATTAGAAGCCATAAGGATGCTTCTTGCCTATGCTAGTAGTAATAATTTTAAGTTGTTTCAAATGGATGTTAAAAGTACTTTTTTTAATGGCTTTATTTCTGAAGAAGTTTATGTTGAACAACCTCCCAAATTTGAGAATGATAGTCTCCCTAATCATGTGTTTAAATTAACTAAAGCTCTCTATGATTTAAAATAAGCCCCAAGGACTTGGTATGAGAGATTTGTTCGTTTCTTATTGAAAATAATTTCTCTAAAGGTAAGATCAATACTACATTGTTTATCAAAAATTTTGAAAATAAATTTTTTATTTTTCAAATTTATGTTGATGATATCATTTTCGGTTCTACGAATGAATCTCTTTGTGAATCATTTGCTAAAAGTATGAGTCTTGAATTTGAAATGAGTTTGATGGGGGAATTAACTTTCTTTTTGGGCTTACAAATCAAATAACTAAGTAATGGTATATTTCTTAGTCAAACAAAATATGCCTTAGATTTGCTAAAAAGGTTTAATATGGATAGCTCAAAGGCTATCAACACTCCTATGGGTACCTCCACTAAGTTAGAAATTGATTAAAGTGGAGAAAGCTTTGATCAAAAAGCTTATAGGGGTATGATAGGAAGTTTACTTTACCTCACCGCAACTAGACAGGATATCATATTTAGTGTAGGACTTTGTGCTAGGTTTCAATATAATCCTAAGATATCTCATCTTAAAGTAGTTAAGAGAATACTTAGATATCTTAAAAGAACCACAAATCTAGGATTATGGTATCCAAAATCTGAAAACTTTGAGCTAATTGCTTATGCTGATGTGGATTTTACTGGATGTAGATTAGATAGAAAAAGTACTTCAGGAATATGTCAATTTTTAGGACACGCACTTGTTTCTTGGACTTCCAAGAAACAAAATTCGGTTGCACTATTTACAACCGAAGCTGAGTACATTGCAGCTAGTGTATGCTGTGCACAAGTTGTGTGGATGAAAAACACTTTAGAGGATTATAAGATTCATCTTAAAAATATCCCCATAAAATGTGATAACACAAGTGCAATATGTTTAACAAAGAATCCCATTCAACACTCTAGAACAAAATATATTGACATTAGACATCACTTTATATGAGATCATATCACTAATCATGATGTAATCTTAAAGTTTATTGATACAAAACATCAATTAGCCGATATTTTTAAAAAGTCTTTAAGTGAAGAACAATTTGATTTTATTAGAAGAGAGTTAGGAATGTTAATATGTCCGAATGCATGAATTTGTTAAATTTCAGACTTTCTTAATTCTTTGATCACTCACTTAAATTATGTGCTGATAATTGTATGATGCGAATCTTACATAATGATAAGGTTGCGTGCTTCAATAACATGTTTACTTTGATATTAGAAATTTTGTGCTTTGATGCTAAAAATTTCGATGATGATGAGCGTGATATAATATCATGTTTACTTTCATGATCATGATTTCTATTGAATATTGAGAAGTTTTAATCATACATCGGATTCTTAATCTTTGAGTACTACAAAGAACTAATGATTTTGTAGTGATGAAAAGCTATGACAAAACACTTTATAAATGCATGAATTTGATGCATATTTTCTTTCTGGACTATCTTTCACTTAATATATTTCTTGAATGGAGCTTTCATGAGTCTATGCCATATCAAGTTTATTTCGTCCATCACTTAATGATTTTTGATACATAGAAGTCATTGACAAATGCATCTCTCATGGATTTATCTCTTGTGAATTTTTAATTGAGAAATGGATTTGATATGATAATTCCTTCACATGAATTCTTACTTAACGACAGAAGAATTTTTTTTGAGATGAACGCTTGCAAGGATTTAATTTCACATGAATGTCTTGATCCTTGTGAAAAATGACGCATGATATAATGACACTCTTTTATCATTTTTAACTTTATTCAAAGTTGGTTCTCAATGGTTTTTCCTCCTTACTTCCCTCCTTCATGCAAAGTTTTAATGAAAAATAAAAAGGGAGAAGTTGATGGAAGCCATCTCGTTAAATATTTATAACTTTTAATGTGAGAACCTTTGAATGATATCATGTCATGAATGCTTGAAATATGATTTGTATGAATTTCTTTATAATTTAAAATATGACTTGAATTTTTACCACACTTACATTTATTGTTGAATCGTTCTCCTTTTTGTTTATGACAAAGGGAGAGAAATAATACCAAAATATGGTAAATTGATGATAAATATATGCAATCTATTGATGAAAAATGTATGCAATTTTACACTTGAAAAGGTTGCATGTTAACTTTTCTTCATTATGATAAGATATCTAGAGCTTAACTTGTAATTTTATAAATTGATATCTTAGAATGATGAATTGCTATGTTTGTCATCCTTCATAATTTGAAATATAAGACTTAAAAATGGATGTCATTCCTTGACATCATGTTAGATCATGATAGGAATGATGATATGAGTATTGATAAGTTTAAATGACCTTAACTTATCAATATGTCTCTTGAATTCAAAGGTCTTAAATTCAAGAATGACTTTTCTCAAGTATGTCATATAGATAGGGGGAGTTAAGGTTAACTCCATCATCAATTGATTGTCATCATAAAAAAGGGGGAGATTGTTGAATCTCGGATTTTGATGATGAAGTCAATTGTAATTTGTTTGATCTAATCTATATGTTGATAAAAGTGTGAAGAATTAACTATGATGGCAGCAAGACATAAAGCAGGTGTTGTGCCTGAGTCAAGATCGAGATCACGTTGGGAGTTCGAGAGTTCGACGGAAGTCCGGATGTTCGTCGGAAGTTCTGCAAGAATCAACTGAGAAGTCCAAGAGCTTGCCGTAGAAGCTCATCGGAACTCACCAAGAAGATCATCGCAAAGTCCAAGAGCTTGTCGGAAGTCCGCCGGAGCATTGCCGAGAGTTCGTCGGATGTTCGTCGGAAGTACGCCGGAAGCTTGCCGGAAGAGCAATTGATGCACCGGAATAAGAAGTGTAGTAAACATGTCTTAATTATCATAGTTAGAGTATAAATTAAGTTAGGATTGGGAGATAATCCCACTAACTTAATTAGGGGCCAACTGGGCCCTTGATAGGGCTGAATTGGGCCGAATGGAGCAACCCATTCAGCCCTTGAATTCTTGGCCGACGGTGGC
This sequence comes from Musa acuminata AAA Group, assembly GCF_036884655.1. Taxonomy (NCBI): domain Eukaryota; kingdom Viridiplantae; phylum Streptophyta; class Magnoliopsida; order Zingiberales; family Musaceae; genus Musa; species Musa acuminata. The sequence continues at coordinate 146,125 of NW_027021322.1, read as the reverse complement.
ATCGCCAGGGCCGACGATGGTACCGCTTGGAAGACTCGGTCTCCCAGGAATTCTGGGCAGTGGTACCGCCCTTGTCAGGCGATAGTACCATCGACAATTATTGCTGCCAGCGGTGGTACCGCCCTTGTCAAGTGGTGGTACCGCAAGAGCTCGGTCTTCGAGCTCTATCAAGCAGTAGTACCGCCCAAAGTTAGTGGTAGTACCGTCCAGTGTCAGATGTCAGGCGGTAGTACTGCTCAGTAATGGCGGTGGTACTGCCAGGACCTCGAAAATCTAGGATGAGATACTTTTTGGCTCCATTTTTGAAAGTCATTAGGGTCTATAAATACCCCACCCTTTTCTGCATGAAAGGGCACGAAAACTTGATACATTCTTGAGTCTTTGAAGTGTTAAAGAGTTGGAAAAGTACAAGAGTTCTCCTCCTCCTTTTCTAAGTGTTGAGATCATTCAAGAGAGGAGTGAAACTTATAAGGGTTGTCTCCTAAAACCGGCAAAAGGAAAAAAGCTATAAAAGGTGGTTGGTCTTTGCCTATTGAAGGAAGGCCTCTAGTAGATGCCGGTGACCTCATCGGAGGAGGAAGACGAAAGTGGATGTAGGTCACGATTGACCAAACCACTCTAAATCTGATTTATTTTTCGTTTTGAGCAATCTTCTTTAATTGCAAATCATTTTATAGCAAAGTGCTTCTTCTTCTCATCTTGCTTTCACTACACTTATGCTCTCTTACGTTTTAAAGTAATTATCTTTCCAAATCGATTTCCTTCGAACGTCCGAAATATTTTTTGAAATTGCATAAGTTTTCCACTGCACTAATTCACCCCCCCCCTCCTCTTAGTGTGCTCTTGATCCTAACAGAATGATCTATTTTGCGCCTTAGACAAAACTGAGTTCAATCGGGTTTCTACTTGCGAAACGGCTTTCGATATTTGACATATTCTTGAAAGCACACACAAAGTCACTAGTAGAGTAAAAGACTCTAAGATTAATATTTTAATGTATGATTTTCAATTGTTTCATATGAAACCAAGCGAAACCATTGGAGACATGTACACCCATTTTACGATTATCGTTAATGGTTTAAAAGCACTTGGTAAAAATTTCTAATTTTGAACTCATTAACAAGATCTTAAGATCACTTTCTAAAACTTAGGATTCAAAAGTACCGGCTATTCAAGAATAAAAAAACTTGAACTATTTCACTCTCGAAGAACTTATCGGGTCTTTGATGACCTATGAAATGACTAATATGACACTTAACGAACATGAGAACCACCTTCCAAAGAATAGGAAGGATTTAGCACTTCGAACAAAAGAAGACCACTTAAGCATAAGCTCAAGTGATGGTGAACTTGAACTCCTCACTAAGAAATTTAAAAAATTCATAAAACAAAAATTAAAGAACAAAATGAATGCAACTATTTGCTATGAACGCAAGAAGAGGGAAGTACATTGGGATGAATCAAGCTCATCCAAAGATGAGGAGAAAATCAACAAAGGCGAGGTGGCAAACTACGCCTTAACGGCTTTCGACGATGAAGTAATCAAAATGCTCTTAGTTTACTTTGAAATTATATAATGCTTTTCATGAGTTATTTTTAATTTAGTTTAGAAAAAATATTTTTCTTGAAAATTGCATGTTTAATAATGTAATGAAAATGTAAAAAATTGGGAATCATGCTTATCCTTCTAGTAATTTTTTGAAAATGGTCATGAAAATTACATGTTTTATGAAAATATAATAAAATGTTAATCTAATGCTTGCACACCAAATACGATTAATCTTATATGTGTTTAAGAAGCAATAATATATATCTTAATGATTTTCATATTGCCTTCTGATTATAAATGATGATGCATGGCTTTTGTATGGAAACTAAGTATAAAAAGTTATATTCACCTAAAAAGAAAAATGAATGGATACAACAAACAAAATGATCTTGATGGAAAATGCTTTATGTTTAATGAAATCAATTTCGATGATACATAATGATATAATTATGTAATTAAAATATTAAAAGTTTTGGTACCATGCTTCGTGATTTTATACTATGCATGAGATTTAGAAATAATGCATGATGATTTTTATGATTTATGCCTTATTGATCTTTGACGTAATAAATCTTGCACTTTCGGTTTTAAACGTTGATGCATGTATTTACTTGGAAAAAATGAAATAAATCACATGAATTAAAACATCTAAAAAGAAGATAGGTTTCTCCTTGAAATATTTCTTTTTTCTCTACTTTATCGAGTTTTTTTCAAAAAGGAGATTAATGAATCTATTTGTATCACTTTTGTGAATCTCTTGAGAATGATTTTGATTTGATGATTTTATAATTAAACATGGTGATTTGAAGTAATGATGATTTTTGGGTTTATTGAGTTCGATGATTTCTATGATTTTCATATTATTTTTTGATTATAAATAATGAAGCATGGCCTTTGTATGAAAAACTTGAACATGAAATCAATCACAAAATTTGGAACTAAAAGAACTTGAGCTATTTTTAATCTATCTAAGTTGCTTTCATTAAATTATTTGAAATGTGATTTTGATGATCATTTTGGATTTGACAATTTGTTTTCATATTTAACCAAACACTTAATTTATTCGTGTTTATGACATGAGATGTATTTTATATGAATCATGTTTTTTTCTCATATGATTTTATCATCTAAAGAAGAAAATTATCATAATGAACCTATGAATCTCTTGGACTATGAAAAATATTTTAATGATTTTACATGATGATTTTGGATTTCTTTTTGTATGATTCGTTTTAATAATAAGATGATATATCCAATCGAATCATTTATCAATGTTTATGACTTGAGTTTTATTATGTAAACTTTCTTGTATTCATGAAGTATATCTTATCACCAAATTTTTCTTAATATCTTCTATGTGATGACTTGAATATTTACACATTTATGCTATTCCCCTCTTCTTCTTTCTTGTTTACGATAACAAAGGGGAGAAAGGAAATTACTAGCATTTCAAGAGATTGATAAATCTCTTCATTTCATTTTGAATCTCTTGAAAGGGACTTTGTTGATTTGACAAATTGAATGAGTTGAAGTGATGCTTTAAAAATATTTATTCAAATGCATGAATCGACAATCCTTTTGGCAAATGAAACATGAATTTTCTTATGAATTCTTAGAATTATACTTGAGTCTTCTTTTCCTATCATGCTTTCTATTTACAAAAGAAGAAATTTATCAAAAATGTTATATGGTCTTATCTTTCATGACATGATTTCTTTGTATTTATGACTTGTATGTCTTGAAATGATTAAAATATTTTATACTATTATGTTCTTCCCTTCTTCTTTCTTGTTTACAATGATAAAATGGGGAGAAGTTTTGATCATTCATGGTAGGATGTAATTTGACAAAATTGGTACCATCATGATATGAAATATTTATTATTTGAAATGATATATGCAATACTTATGATTTTATTAAAATGATGTACATGATGTATTGCATATGATGTGAATCATGATTCAAATTGCATTGACTTGAATTCAATTTAAATTCAAGGTTTATCTCAATTATGACATATTGAAATAAGAATGGCACTTTATTTTTGTCATAATTTAAAAATTGATGAATTGCACCATTGTTTTGTTATTCCCCTCTTTTTGCCAATGACAAAGGAGGAGAAAGAATTTCTAGCGTGCATATCATGAAAAGAGGCAAACTTGCTAGCTTGCTAATCTCAAAAGAGAAGCAAGAAATACTATCTTGCAAATATCAAAAGAAGCAATGTTTGCTAGTTGCACATTTCAAGAAGAGGACAAATAGTCTATCTTGAACATCTCAAAAGATATAAAATTTTGCTAACTTTTATATGTGTAAAATTTGATAGCTTGCATACTATAAAATGATATAAATTTGCTAGCTTACATATTCTAACATGATGTAGAACTTGTTATCTTGAACATCACCAAGACTTGCTATCTTGCCCATCTCAAGAAGCAAAGCATGCTAAAGTTGCACATATAGCAAAATTTACAAACCTAAAATGATACAAATTTTTGCTAGCTTGCATGATGATAAAATTGGAAATTATGTTTATTATGCAATGATTTGAACTTATATCTCAAACATCTTGAAAGTTGCACTTCTCCTTTTTATTGATGACAAAGGGGGGAGAAGTATGATGTTATGCATAAGTTTTATGATAACATGTTGCTTGGATTTTTTAATCTAAGAGTTCTATCAATATGAAATATTGTTAGGGGGAGTTTTTTTAAACTCCGGGAGTTAAGTTTAAACTCCATCATCAATTGGTTGTCATCATCAAAAAGGGAAAGATTGTTGAATCTCGGATTTTGATGATGAAACCAATTGATAAATGTTTATGAATTGATCTGCATTTTGAGTGATGCAAGATGCTTCAATCAGGATGAGACAATTAAAGCAGTAAGAATCATATTGGGCCGGTGGAACATGTCAAAAAATTGGACGTCTAACCGGAGGATTGGATGACGTATCGATAGAAGGCTTCAGGCAATGGATTCAAGCATCGGGCTAAAAAGAGTAGAAATTGTGCCAAGGATATCAGAGTTGCGGAGGTCAACTGGCCGATTAGGCAATAGTGTTAGGATCAAGAGCACTAAGAGGGGGGGATGAATTAGTGCAGTAGAAAACTTTCGACGATTAAAATCGCGTTCGTACGATAAGAGCGATTTCGGTAGAAAATCTGATTCGTAAATCATTTTAACTTGTAACCAAGCAAGATGCAGTTAAAGCAAAGATATAAAGGCAGTTTGCAGTTATGATAGAAATCAGAATGTAAACAAAAACTAAAATATGATGTTCGTACGATAAAAACGATTTACGTCTAAACGCCGATTCGGAAAATACAAAGCTTGAAACACGATTGTATATGCGCAGAAGGCAGTAAGCTATTGAGGAGATTTACAGTAAGGATACGATGCTCAAAGTAAATGCAAACCGAGATTTAGAATGGTTCGGTCAATCTTGACCTACTCCACTTTTGGCTTCCTCCACCGACGAGGTCACCGACGTCAACTAGAGGCCTTCCTTCAATAGGCGAAGGCCAACTACCATTTTACAGTTTCACTCCTTTTGACGGGCTTAGGAGACAACTCTTACAGAATTTTCTTTCCTCTCTTAACAGATTAGAACTTGGAAGAAAAGAGGAAGAAGAACTTTCAACTCATACAACACTTTTGAGCTCTAAAAATCACAAAGTAAAATCAGAATTTCGGTAGTTTTTGGGTGCCTTTTAGTGCTGAAAGGATGGGGTATTTATAGGCCCCAACCCAGTTTGAATTTGGAGCTCAAAACTGTCAATTCCCAGAATTTCGGGATCTGGCGGTTGCACCACCTGGCAGAGCTCGAAGACTGAGCCTCTAGGAGGTCCCACCTCCTGTCAGGGGCGGTTGCACCTCCTGCTAGAGCTCGAAGACCAAGCTCAGGCGGTGCCACCGCCTGATTGAGGCGGTTGCACCTCCTACTAGAGCTTGAAGACCGAGTTCAGGCGGTGCCACCTCCTGTCAGGGGCGGTTGCACCGCCCAGTCTCGCTCGGAGACTGAGCCCAGGCGGTGCCACCGCCTGGCTTGGGCGGTTCAACCGCCTGGCAGAAATCAGGGTCCGAATGGGTTGATCCATTCGGCCCAATTTTGGTTTTTCAGGGGCCCAATTGCCCCAAGATTAAGTTAATGGGATCAACTCCCATTTCCAACTTAATCATTGTGCTAACTACGATATTTCCTAAGACATTTACTGCAAATTGCTTCGGTGCGTCAATCGCTTCTTCCGACGAGCTTCCTGCGAACTTTCGTCGATCATCCGATGAACCCTCGGTGATGCTCCTATGGACTTCCTGCAAACTCCTGGACTTGCGACGATCCACTTGGCGAGTTCCGATGAGCTTCTTTGGCAAGCTCATGGACTTCTCGGATTTGTTCCCGCAGAACCTCCGATGACTGTCCGAACTTCCGTCGAACTCTCGAACTCCCAATGTGATCATTGTCTTGACTCCGGCGTAACTCCTGCTGCATATCTTACTTTCATCGTAGTTAATCCTGCACACTTATCTCAACATATAGATTAGATAACAAATGACAATTGACTTCATCATCAAAATCCGAGATTCAACAAATAGGCCGCAAGAGAGGACGATGCGTCGAAGAATCAGACAAAGTGTTAATGGATCAATGACATACCAGACAATATGATTCATGCTTAGTAATAATTATCTAGATCGAAGTATGTCTTTACATGTGCAAGATTAACTACGATAGCAAGGCATAAAGCAAAATGAAGTCCTGGAGTCAAGAACGTGATTTCGTTGGGAGTTTGAGAGTTCATCGGAAGTCCGGACGTTCATCGGAAGTTCTGTTGGAATTGACCGAGAAGTCCCAGAGCTTACCAAAGAAGCTCGTTGGAACTCACCAAGAAGATCGTCGTGAAGTCCAAGAGCTTCCTAGGAGTCTACTAGAACATTGCCGATAGATTGTCGGAAGATCGCCAGAAGCTCGCTGGAAGAAACCTAGACTTACAGACTTTGTTTAGCTTAGTAAATATCTTAAAATTTATAGTTAGCACATAATTGGGATTATAATTGGGCCAACCCAATTAGGGGACAGTTGGGCCAAGTTTGGGCTGTGTTGGGCTAAGAGAAAGGCCCAAATAGTGACCAAACATGTGAAATCGGTGTGGCACAATCTTCGTAAAGTCTCCGAGACTACCTGGGCAGTGGTACCACTTGTATGGGCAGTGGTACCACCTAATGTCAGGCTGCAGGCGGTGGTACCGCCCATACCCTAAAATTTCGGGGGTTTGAATTTTGGGCTCCAAATTTGGATATATTTGGGGCCTATAAATACCCTAGCTATTCCTGCATGGATAAGTAAGAAATATTGAGCAAAACTCTATGATTCTAAAGTTGTAAAGCTTAGAAAGTTTAGTTCCCTCCTCCCAAAGCTTAGTGAGAGTTCTAAGTGTTAGGATCGAGAGCACTAAGAGGGGGGGGTGAATTAGTGCAGCGGAAATCTTTCAGCGATTAAAAATGAAAGCTGCGTTTGTTCGATAAAAACTATTTTGATGCAAAAGTCGATTCTTATGATTAAGTACAGTTTACGTCTAAACACAGTTTGCGTCTAAGCACAGTTTACATAGTTTGCATCTAAATGCAGTTTGTGTCTAAATGCAGTTTGCGTCTAAATGCAGATTGCGACTAAGCACAGTTTGCATCTAAGTGCAGTTTGCGTCTTAGGCTCAGATTGCGTCTAAGCGCAGTTTGCGCAGTTTGCGTCTAAGCGCAGATTGCGTCGAAGCTCAGATTGCGTCTAAGCGCAGTTTGCTTTTAAGCGCAGTTTGCGTCTTAAGCGCAGATTGCGTCTAAGCGCAGTTTGCGTCTAAACACAGTTTTACGTCAAAACATAGATTCGGAAAGATTTGAACTTAGACACTCGTTCGTAAAAGCGCAGAAGTCAGTTTGCAGTTATAAAAGGAATGTAAACGTAAACTGCAGAGAAACTCGTTCATAAAAGCACAGAAATCAGTTTGCAGTTATAAACAGAATCAAGACGTAAACGTAAACTGCAATGTAGTGATCGTACGAAAACACCGATTTACGTCTGAATGCAGATTCGGAAAGAACAGAACTTAGAGACTCGTTCGTAAAAGCGCAGAGGGCAGTAGCTATGTAAGAGGTTTGCAGTAATGATAAAGTGCTCAAAGTAAAAGCAAACCAGAGATTTAGAGTGGTTCGGTCAGTCTTGACCTACTCCACTTTTGGCTTCCTCCACCGACGAGGTCACCGACGTTAATTAGAGGCCTTCCTTCAATAGGCGAAGGTCAACTGCCCTTCTACAGTTTCACTCCTTTTGACGGGCTCCGGAGACAACCCTTACAGAACCTTTCTCTCCTCTCTTTACAACTCAATACTTGAAGAATAGAAAGAGGAGAACTTTTGGACTTTTACACAAATTTGAGCTCTTAGAATCATAGAAAAGATCAAGAATTCGGTGTAGGTCTGTGTCTCTTCAGTGCTGAATGGGTGGGGTATTTATAGGCCCTAACCCAGTTCAAATTTGGTGCTCAAAACGATCAAATCCTGGAATTCCGGGATCAAGCGGTTGCACCTCCTGACTAGGGCGGTTGCACCGCTTGGCAGAGCTAGAAGACTGAGCCTCTGGGCGGTGCCACCTCTGTTAGGGGAGGTTGCACCTCTCTGCCAGAGCTCGAAGACCGAGCTCAGGCGGTTGCACCGCCTGGCAGAGCTCGAAACTTGAGCTCTGGCGGTGCTACCTCCTGACAGAGGAGGTTGCACCGCCCAGTCTCGCTCGGAGACTAAGCCCGGGGCGGTGCCACCTCTTGGCTGGAGTGGTTGCACCTCCCAGTCTTGCTGGGAGACATAGCCTGGGCGGTGCTACCTCCCTGCCTGGGCGGTTGCACCTCCCACAGCAACCTGGGTCCAAATGGGCTGAACCATTCGACCTAATTTGAGTTTTTTCAAGGGCCCAATTGCCCCAGGATTAAGCTAATGGGATCACCTCCCATTTCTAACTTAATCAAAGTGCTAACTACGATTATTTCCTAAGACATATTCTGCAGCTTGCTTCGGTGCGTCACTCGCTTCTTCCGGCGAGTTTCCGGCGAACTTCCGTCGATCATCCGATGAACCCTCGGTGATGCTCCTGCGGACTTCCGGCAAACTCCTGGACTACGACGATCCACTTGGCAAGTTCCGACGAGCTCCTTTGGCAAGCTTCTAGACTTCTCGGATTTGTTCCCGCAGAACCTCCGACGACTGTCCGAACTTCCGTCGAGCTCTCGAACTCTCAACGTGATCATTGTCATGACTCCGGTGCAACTCCTGCTGCATGTCTTACTTTCATCGTAGTTAATCCTGCACACTTATCTCAACACATACATTAGACAACAAATGACAATTGACTTCATCATCAAAATCCGAGATTCAACAATCTCCCCCTTTTTGATGATGACAATCAATTGATAATGGAGTTAACCTTAACTCCCCCTGTCTATATGCCATACTTCTCGAATTTAAAAACTTTATAAATTCAAGAGACATATTCCCATCATGATTCCTATCATAATGTATCTCTTTGAAGATGATGTCAAGGCTTGACATACATTTTCAAATTTAACAAATTTGAATGATGGTTATTGTAGCAATTCATCATATTGTAAGATATCGACATGTAAAGCTGTGAAGCAAGATTTTGATATCATATGATGTACACATTTCGAATATTTTAGCAAGTGTAGCATTGCATCACATGGTAAGATATCAGTTCGTACGATGCAAATTTTTGTTTGATATCTTGATACAGGGCATATGGCAATCATATATTTCTTGGTGATGCAAGTATGGCCTAATCATAGTATCAGTGATAGCAACCATATCAACATCAGTAATAGCAACCATATCATTATCAGTGATAGCAGGTATGGCCTAATCATAACATTAGTAATAGCAACCATATCAATTCATATTTTTCTCCCCCTTTGTCATCAACAAAAAGCATGGTAGCATTATAAAAAAGCATGGTAGATGTGATTCCAACAGGTTATCAAGCACATAAAGGAAGGCATGACACATATAATACTTTGAATATCTCTTCTCCTTGTTATGTTATAGTTCGTTGCTTGAAGGAGGAAACTCATTTTTCAAAAAGTTTTCATAAGAGTGTACAGGAAAATCCTATTTTTAACATTCAAACCGAAAATAAGATGAACTTCTTACATGCATTCGGATATGAGTAAGCTACTGATTTTCAAAAACATTTGTCACATAATGTTATTTGATCAAGTGATACCAAGGCATGTAATAGTAATCAATAACGTTCGAAAAATAATTTTAACTAGTTTAAGTATTCGGACACATCATCATTCCTAATTCTCTTCTTATGAAATCAAATTGTTCTTCACTTAGAGGTTTTGGAAAGATATCAGCTAGTTGATGTTTCATATCAATGTCATATTGCTGACTTATCAACTATATTGGTATGTCACTTTATATTTTTCAGGGCATAAGGTTTTCAAAACATTTAGTTTCAATGTAAAATCCGAGATAAACAACAAGAGATGTTTGTAAATTTGCATATGCTTACAGATCAAGGTAAAGGGTAACATATGGAGTTTACAACATATCAGGTAACCATATCAAAGACAAAGTCCTTCATGATGAGTAACATAAGGAGTTTACAACATGCCATATCAAAGACAAAGTCCATGAGGAGTTTATAACAACAAAGGATGATTGTGTTCATACAAGCTCATTCATGAGGTGGAAGGTTGAAGTGCCTAAATAAAGAGTCAAATTGTCGATGAATTTGCTGCAGCTCAGTTAGGATTTGATCTTGTCGAAGTTCAAGCCGTTCTTGTCTTTGTTCGAATCGGTCCATCCGAATCCCAATATCTTCGATAGATGATGTGTGAGTTTGCTCAAACGGATGTGTTTCCTCAAAGGGACAGATCGGAGGAGATTGGGTACCCCTAAAGACTGGTGTTTCCGGTTCTGGTTCTGGTTGAGGGGGGTCAGTTCTTCTTGGCATTCTAACCCAGTTACCGTTTCTATAAAAAGCATCTTAATCGGTGAAGTAGATTTTTATTAATTATGCTGAATCTATCTACTTTTATTACTTCTTCTTCCGGTGGTATTAGAATATCATAGGCTTTCATTATTCTAGTTATTATGCCACCATATGGGAGCATCATGTCTTTCTTAGATAGTTCCAACATGTTTTGTTGGATAAGATAACCAAGACAGATGTCATTTCCTTTCATGATCATATACATAGTTCCTAATTCTAGTTGGCTTACTTCATCATGATGATATTGTTTGGGAAGAATGATGCTAGTTAGGATGTGATGAAGTACCTTAGTGTTTAGAGGCAGTAAATGTTCACAACTTTTAGGAACAAATTCTAAGTAACGATTGGCAAAAATTGTTTGTAGGGCTTCAACGTATGTTGTTCCAACATTTTCATCATCCCATGATCCTCTAAAGTAAAGTCCTCTACTTTTCATGGGAATGCCTATCATGTCGCAAATGAATCTATCCGTAATTGAAATATGTTGTCCTAAGAGATAGGTGGACATCCTTTCTTCTTCATCTACTAGTATGTTGTTGTAAAACAGTCTTACAAGTCTTGGATAAATGTGTTCATTAATTTGTAAGATAGGGAGTAGATATAAGTTTGCAAACCACTAGATTGTCTCTAAGCCTCTTAGCTCACTTAAATCTACGTATTTTCCCTTGTTGACATTCCTAAGTTCAAAAGAGGAAAATTTTTCAGCATGGTATTTTGAATCGAAAAGGGTGGAATCAAAGTCTTCTACTAATCTCCTCTTTCCTTTGTCCCTTAAGGATCTTCTAGATCCCATGAGGATCTTCTAGATCCCATAACTACTGCTGTTTAGAATAATAGTGATGAGCAAAAGTAAATGAATCAAGAAACAGAGTTTAAGGGCTTCTTAGAGAGTACCTTAATGAGATCTTCAAGAGAGGGATCTTCAAGAGAGGGAAGGAATGTTGATGCTTTGCTTTGAAATGAAGGGTATTTGGGATGCTAAGATGGGGGAAATGGGGATGGAGGAGGCTTAGGAGAGTAGAGGAGGGAAGGAAATGAGTTGGGGTCGGTTTCACCGCTGGCCCTAGCTTGAGTTATAAAGGAGCAGAGTTGCGGGCGGTTGCACCTCTGGCTGGAGCGGTGCAACCGCTTGCAACACGTGACAGCTGGAGGTGCTACCTCCAGCTGGGGCGGTGCCACCGCCTGGTGAACACTTGTTCTGATCTAAGAATTTTTCTGTCTTGAGGAGAGTTTTCATTCTCAGTAATCAACTTTACTTACGTAATTACATAAGAATTTTCATTTTAAGACAGGGACTTTGGCACGATCAAGGTAGATTTTTAATGTGCACATTCTTAATGTTGTACACATGTTTGTGATAGTTTCTTCAAGTTGATAAGTCTTGCAAGTTCATGACAGAGTTAGTCATTTCATGATACGAGTTAAATTAGAAGGTTATGAAAGGATGAAATTGATGGGTTTGAAAATCCAGGGATATGTGAATTTGGGAATCATACGTTTCTAATTCTTGAAAAGTTAAACAGGACTGTATCTAGGTCGCATTTGTGATTTTACCCTTGTTGTTGTTTCCGAAGGTGACATAGCCTTCGTCTATGCTAGTGAGCTTAGAGAATTGAGATGGATCTCCGGTCATATGCCTTGAGCATCCACTATCAAGGTACCATCTTTTGCTCCTAGCTTGCGATGGTGTGGGTTTCTACAAGAAAGGATGATTTTTAGGTACCCATTTGCTTTTGGGTGCCTCAAAGATAGATTTACATTGTTTATCATGTTGCATAGAGTTTATCATGGTTCCTTTAGGAACCCAAATCAATTTGTTTGGACTAATTTTCTTCAATGGACAATAATGCGTCTTGTGTCCAATTTTGCAACAAAAGTTACATTTTGCTTGGTGTTGAACATGTAAGATGGGGCCTTTTATAAAGGTGGTTGGATTTAGGTGAGGACTTCTCACAAATCCAATTCCACTTCTTTTTGGAACGTGACCCTTGTTTGCAAGGATCATGTTCAATGACTTGCTACCAACCTCGAATTTCTTCAAGGTGTCCTTAAGTAGCGAGTTTTCTTTTTGGAGAGTTTCTAGATCATGACATTTGATACATAAATTTAAACTATCATGATATTCAATTTTTAACTTATCAAAATCACAAGTAAGACTATCATGCTCCTCTTTAAGTAATTTGTATTTTTTATTGATAATCTTGCATTCATCAAATAAGTCATGGAAGGCATTTAATAATTCATCGAAAGATAAATCATCATCTAATAAATTCGTTACCTCCTCTCCGATGGCCATTAAGGCGTAATGAGCAACTTGCTCGGTGTTAGACTCCTCTTCTTCAGACGCGCTCGAATCATCCCATGTTGCTTTGAGCGCCTTCTTTTTTGTTGTTCTCTTTTTGGCTTGGGGATAATCACTCTTGTAGTGTCCCGGCTTTTTGCACTCATAGCAAATAACTTGGTCTTTCTTGGGTTCAAGTTTACTTTTAGTGTCATTCTTAAACTTGTTTCTTTTAATGAATTTTTTAAATTTTCTTGTTAGAAGTGCCAAGTCATCATCACAGTCCTCATCACTTGAGTTTTCTTTCAAGTGATCTTCCAAAGTTCTAAGTGCCATATCCTTCCTGTTCTTTGGAAGGATGTCTTCTTGCTCTTCATGAGCTTTGCAAGTCATCTCGTAGGTCATTAATGACCCAATTAGTTCTTCAAGAGGGAAGTTGTTTAGATCTTTTGCCTCTTGAATATCAGTGACTTTAGGATCCCAACTCTTAGGAAGGGATCTTAGAATCTTATTTACGAGCTCAAAATCTGAAAAAAATTTTCCGAGTCCTTTTAGACCGTTGACAACATCCGTGAAATAGGTAAACATGTCGCCAATAATCTCACTCGGTTTCATCCGAAAAAGTTCAAAAGAGTGTAACAAAAGATTGATTTTTGACTCTTTCACTCTACTTGTGCCTTCATGAGTCACTTCGAGTGTGTGCCAAATATCAAATGCAGTTTCACAAATTGAAACATGATTAAACTCGTTTTTATCAAGTGCGCAAAATTAAGACATTCATAGCCTTTGCATTAAGAGCGAAAGCCTTCTTCTCCGAATCGTTCCAATCGATCATTGGAAGAGAAGACTTTGAAAAACCATTCTCGACAAGATTCCAGAGTTTAACGTCCATAGAAATAAGAAAGATCCTCATTCGGGTCTTCCAATAGGTGTAGTTCGTCCCATTAAACATGGGTGGACGTGTAATGGAATGGCCCTCTTGGTTTCCGGCGTAAGCCATCTCTCTTGGGTTTTAATCGGTTTGAGAGTTAACCGGGCTCTGATACCAATTGTTAGGATCGAGAGCACTAAGAGGGGGGGGTGAATTAGTGCAGCGGAAATCTTTCAGCGATTAAAAATGAAAGCTGCGTTCGTTCGAGAAAAACTATTTTGATGCAAAAGCCGATTCTTATGATTAAGTACAGTTTACGTCTAAACACAGTTTGCGTCTAAGCGCAGTTTACGCAGTTTACGTCTAAATGCAGTTTGTGTCTAAATGCAGTTTGCGTCTAAATGCAGATTGCGACTAAGCACAGTTTGCATCTAAGTGTAGTTTGCGTCTTAGGCTCAGATTGCGTCTAAGCGCAGTTTGCGTCTAAGCGCAGATTGCACCGAAGCTCAGATTGCGTCTAAGTGCAGTTTGCGTTTAAGCGTAGTTTGCCTCTTAAGCGCAGATTGCGTGTAAGCGCAGTTTGCGTCTAAACACAATTTTACGTCAAAACGTAGATTCGGAAAGATTTGAACTTAGACACTCGTTCGTAAAAGCGCAGAAGTCAGTTTGCAGTTATAAATGGAATGTAAACGTAAACTGCAGAGAAACTCGTTCGTAAAAGCGCAGAAATCAGTTTGCAGTTATAAACAGAATCAAGACGGAAACGTAAACTGCAATGTAGAGATCGTACGAAAACACCGATTTACGTCTGAATGCAGATTCGGAAAGAACAGAACTTAGAGACTCGTTCGTAAAAGTGCAGAGGGCAGTAGCTATGTAGGAGGTTTGCAGTAATGATAAAGTGCTCAAAGTAAAAGCAAACCAGAGATTTAGAGTGGTTCGGTCAGTCTTGACCTACTCCACTTTTGGCTTCCTCCACCGACGAGGTCACCGACGTCAACTAGAGGCCTTCCTTCAATAGGCGAAGGCCAACTGCCCTTTTACAGTTTCACTCCTTTTGACGGGCTCAGGAGACAACCCTTACAGAACCTTTCTCTCCTCTCTTTACAACTTAAGACTTGAAGAACAGAAAGAGGAGAACTTTTGGACTTTTACACAAATTTGAGCTCTTAGAATCACAGAAAAGATCAAGAATTCGGTGTAGGTCTGTGTCTCTTCATTGTTGAACGGGTGGGGTATTTATAGGCCCCAACCCAGTTCAAATTTGGAGCTCAAAACGATCAAATCCCGGAATTCCGGGATCAGGCGGTTGCTCCTCCTGACTGGGGCGGTTGCACCGCCTGGCAGAGCTCGAAGACTGAGCCTTTGGGCGGTGCCACCTCTGTTAGGGGCGGTTGCACCTCTCTGCCAGAGCTCGAAGACCGAGCTCAAGCGGTTGCACCGCTTGACTCGAGAGGTTGCATCGCTTGGCAGAGCTCGAAACTTGAGCTCTAGCGGTGCTACCTCCTGACAGAGGATGTTGCACCGCCCAGTCTCGCTCAGAGACGGAGCCCGGGGCGGTGCCACCTCTTGGCTGGAGCGGTTGCACCTCCCAGTCTCGCTAGGAGACATAGCCTGGGTGGTGCTACCTCCCTGCCTGGGCGGTTGCACCTCCCACAACAACTTGGGTCCGAATGGGCTGAACCATTCGACCCAATTTGAGTTTTTTCAGGGGCCCAATTGCCCCAGGATTAAGCTAATGGGATCACCTCCCATTTCTAACTTAATCAAAGTGCTAACTATGATTATTTCCTAAGACATATTCTGCAGCTTGCTTCAGTGCGTCACTCGCTTCTTCCGGCGAGTTTTCGGCGAACTTCCGTCGATCATCAGATGAACCCTCGGTGATGCTCTTGCGACTTCCGGTAAACTCATGGACTGCGACGATCCACTTGGCAAGTTCCGACGAGCTCCTTTGGCAAGCTTCTGGACTTCTCAGATTTGTTCCCGCAGAACCTCCGACGACTGTCCGAACTTCCGTCGAGCTCTCGAACTCCCAATGTGATCATTGTCATGACTCCGGCACAACTCCTACTGCATGTCTTACTTTCATCGTAGTTAATCCTGCACACTTATCTCAACACATACATTAGACAACAAATGATAATTGACTTCATCATCAAAATCCGAGATTCAACACTAAGGGAGGTGTGAGAGGGATACCTTATAAAAGAGGTTTGTAAAAGGTTGTCTCCTAAACCTATAAAAAGGAGAAGAGGGGTATAAAAGGTGGTTAGTCTTCGCCTATTGAAGGAGGACTGATAGTGGATGCCGGTGGCCTTGACGGAAGAGGAATCGGTGGAGTGGATGTAGGTCACAACGACCGAACCACTATAAAAATCTGGTTTGCATTTTTCTTAAGAAATTTACTTTAACTACAAATCACTTTACTTGCTTTACATCCACTATGCTCTTCTGTGCACTTTCAAAGTTATTACCTTTAAGAATAGATTTTTCGTCGGAAACAGATTTAATCGCAACGAAGTTTTGAACCGACGTAATTTTTACCACTGCCCTAATTCACCCCACCCTCTTAGTGCCGACTCTTTTCCTAATTGGCAGTACCACCACCTGTAGCACTGACACTAACACTGACACTGGGTGGTACCATCGCCTAGTCTGGTGGTACCACCACCCAGTCTAGCGGTACCACCGCTTGATAGTCTCTCAGAGATTGTGTTTGGATGGTACCACTGCTTGATAGTCTCGGAGACTGAGTCTGGGTGGTACCATTGGCCAGACTGGCGGTATCACCGCCTGACACAGTCTCGAAGACTGTGCCACATCGGTTCCACCTGTTGGGTCACTGTTTGGGCCTTGCACTTGGCCCAACACAGCCCAAACTTAGGCCCAATTGACCCGATAGCCCAATTCTAACCAAATTATATGCTAACTATAAATTTTAAGACATTTACTAAGGTAAATAAGTCCATAAGTCTAGGTTTCTTCCAGCAAGCTTCCAGCAATCTTCCAGCAAACTTCCGACGATCTCTTGGTAATATTCCAGCAGACTCCCGATAAGCTCCTAGACTTCACGACGATCTTCTTGGTGAGTTCCGATGAGCTTCTTTGGCAAGCTCCTAGACTTCTCGGTCAATTCCGGTAGAACTTCCGACGAATGTCTAGACTTTCGACGAACTCTCGAACTCCCAACGAAATCTTGTTCTTGACTCCGGGACTTTAGTTTGCTTTATACCTTGCTATCATAGTTAATCCTGCACACTTAAAGCCTACTTCGATCTAGACAATTATTATAAGGCTTAAATCAAATGTTGGCTGGCCTATCATTGGTTCATAGGCACTTCATCCGATTCTTCGACGCATCGTCCTATCTTGCAGCCTATTGCCCAATCGGCCAGTTGACCTCTGTAACTCTGATTTCCTTGGTGTAATTTCTTCTCTTCTTGGCTTGATGCCCGAACCCATGGCCCGAAGCCTTCTATCGATACGTCGACCGATCTTTCGGCTCGATGTCTAATCTTTTGACATGTTTCTCTCTGGCCCAACATGATTCTTTCTACTTTAATTGTCTCTTCCAGATCGAAGCTTCATGCGTCACTCAAAATGTAGATTAAATAAACACTATCAATTGGTTTCATCATCAAAATTCGAGATTCAACATTAGAAAGAGAAGAATGATGCTTTTTTATTTTTTTAATTTTTATTTACTAACTAATTTAAAAAATAACTCATTAAAAGGCATCAAGTAATTTCAAAATAAAGTAAAGAGGGTTTGGTTACCTCATCGTCAAAAACCATTAAGGCATAGTTCGCCACCTTGTCTTTGTTGGTTTGCTAATCATCATCGGATGAGCTCGATTCATCCCAAGCGACCTTGAATACTTTCTTCTTTTTGACAATTTCTTTTTAAGTTTATTTTTATTCTTTAATTCTTGTTTCATGAACTTTTTAAGCTTTATAATCAAGAGTTCAAAATCATCATCACTTAAGCTTTCTCTCGAGTGGTCTTCATTTGTTCTAAGTGCCAAATTCTTCCTGTTCTTTGGAAGGTTATTTTCAAGCTCTTCATGAGCCATACAACTTATTTCATAGGTCATTAATGACCCAATCAGTTCTTTAATGGGAAAATGGTCCAAGTCCTTTTATTCTTGTATTGCTGTGATTTTAGGATCTCAACTTTTTGGAAGGGATCTTAATATCTTGTTAATAAGTTCAAAATTTGAAAAACATTTGTCAAGAGCTTTTATACAAAATTTGACAACATCCGTAAAACGGGTGTACATGTCAACAATAGTTTCACTTGATTTTATACAAAACAACTCAAAATTATGCATCAAAAGATTATCTTTAGAATCTTTTACCCTACTTGTGCCTTCGTGTGTGATTTCGAGTGTATGCCAAATGTCAAAAGCTGTTTCGCAAATAGAAACTCGATTGAATTCAGTTTTATCTAAAGCACAAAACAAGACATTCATAGCCTTGACATTTAAAGAGAAAGTATTCTTTTCCAACTCATTCTAATCATTCATTGGAAGAGAAGACCTTTCAAATCTATTTTCAACAATATTCCATAAATCAAGGATTAAGGAAAGCAAGAAAACTATCATCCGAATTTTTTAATAAGTGTAGTCTGTCCTATTGAACATGGGAGGATAAACGATAGAAAAGCCCTCTTGAAAGCCGAAAAGAACCATTTCTCTTGGTTGTTAAGCCAAACGAGAGAAAACGTGGCTCTAATACCAACTGTTAGGATCGAGTCGGTAATAAGAGTGGGGGGTGAATTAGTGCAGCAGATAAAAATATCAGTTTTGAAAATCTTCATATGATAAAATTTGATTCCGATGAAAACCATATCGTTTTTCTTGAATGAGTAGAGAAGAGAGGAATAGACAGTTTGTAATGAAGTAAAGTTGAATGTAGTAAAGAGATAAAGTAGTAAGGAATGAACACACCAAAATTTATAGTGGTTCGGTCGTCGTGACCTACATCCACTCCACCGATTCCTCTTACGTCGAGGCCACTAACATCCACCAACAATCTTCCTTCAATAGGCGAAGATCAACTACCCTTTTATACCCTTCTTCTCCTTTTCATAAGTTTAGGAGACAACATTTACACCCCCCACTACCTCCTCTCTTAAGCTTCACCAACATTTAGAGCTTTGAGAGGGGTTCTCACAAGATTACAATAGTATTTTTCTTTTTTTTTGCTCTCAATTCTTATGTATGTTAACCAAGGATGGGTATTTATAGGCCTTAAGTGGATTCAAACTTAAAGCCTAAAAGTATCTCATCCCTGATTTTTCGGGTACTAGCGGTACCACCGCTTGTGTTGGGCGGTACCATTGCTTGCAGTAATGACACTAGGTGGTACCACCACCTAGTCTGGCAGTACCACTGCCTAGGAGACTATATACTGCCTAACAGTCTCGAAGATTGAGTTTGGGTGGTACCACCATCTGACACAATCTCGGAGACTATGCCACTGATGGTTCCACTAGTTTAGGTCACTGTTTGAGCCTTTCACTTCGCCCAACACAACCCAAACTTGGGCCTAGTTGGCTCCTAATTAAGTTGGTATAATTATATTCTAAACTGACTCAATTAGACTCTAAATTAATTTGATCTAGACATAATCGATTACAAGCGAATCTTATGTTATCTGGCATGTCATTAGTTCTTCCGGCGCTTTGTCCGATCCTTCGACGCATCATCCTCTCCTTCGACGTATTGCCCAATCAACATGTTGTCTTCTCGCAACATCTGATCTCCTTAGCGCAATGTCCGATTTTCTTGGCCTGATGCTTGAATTCACAAACCGAAGCCTTCAGCCGATACGTCGATCGATCCTCCAGTCCGATGTCCAATCTTCTGATATGTTTGCTCCGTCCCAACGTATGATTTCTCCTGCTTTAATCGATTTACCTTTTCTGATCGAAGCTAGTCTTGCATCACTTAAATGCACATTTGATGATAAACACATCAATTGATTTTATCATCAAAATCCGAGATTCAACAACTGCCTCCATCATTTGGATGGGTACACAATACACAAGTTTGCCCGGTTATCTCGATGTCCCGCTCATGTACCCTATGATATAGATTATTTAGAGTTTGTGTTTAAAGGTGAATCAGTCTCATTATCATGATCTCATCATAATCCGATTTCCATTGCACAGATCCATGGACATCATAATATATATTCATGCAACAAGCAATATAAAGTGATAAAATATCAAATAATATAATAAGCAAAAAGAGTGTGTGTCATGTCACATGTGCCATCACTCACATAATTGGCTTGTAGGGCACCTATGACTAGCAATATACCACTTGACCTAAAGTGATCACATATGTGTCTAATGTAAGGAAATCTAAGGGTGACATCACATGCGTAGTGGAAGAACAAAAAATAAAGACCCCAAATTTCCTAAAAAGGTGTTCAGTGTGGAGATTTGTGCATAAAATTCATGAAACTAAAAACCACATGTGAGATAGTTGTGTTACCTAGGGAGATCATATATCCTTAAATCCCTATAGATTTATAGGAGAGGATGAATGAGGTCAAGCGTCATCTTCTCTAGTAGTGATCCCTATAGTAGGGCTACAATGACGCTCCTCGAATCACTATCGAAATCTCCACGCTCGATATCAGAGAAGGAGAAGAGGAGAGGAGAATAGGAGGTGGCAACCAAGAAATCTCTAGTCTATGAGTGTTTGTTTCCCTCCTATTCATAGTGTTGGGAAATCTTGGGGGCGACATCATATGCGCAGCGGAAGAACAAAAAATAAAATCTCCAATTCTCAAAGATATGTTCGTCATCGAGTGAAGATTGGTGTGTAAAAGTCGATAAAATAGAAAACCACGTGAGATAGATTATGTTACCTAGGGAGATCGTATATCCCTGAATCCTTACAGATCTCTAGGAGAGGGTGAAGGAGGTCAAGCACCCTCCTCTCTAGAAGTGATCCACACAATAGGGCTGCGATGATGCTCCTCAAAACTATAGGCCTGCTCTGAGGCGAAGAGGGGGAGGAGAATAGGAGAAGCAACCAAAAAGCTATAGCCTAGGAATCACTAGTTCTCTCCTATTTATAGAGGTCCCCTATCAACTTAACCCTAATGGATCCTCCCCTATTAGGTATTGGATCTCCATCCAACTACCCAAGTCTCTTAGATTAGTGGATCTCTATTCAATAATCTCTCATAGGCTCTTATTGTATCTCATCCATATGATCCAATAATTCAGAGACTTATTAGCTATTAAATAACATAGGGCCTCCGACAGATATCTCATATCTGAACCTCTACTCATCGCAATGCCTACCATATGTGTGTGACCCTCTAGGTTCAATATTGAGCTGGCCGTGAGTCATACCTGTCAGAACTCCTTCTGGCATAGTGAATTATTATCTTCATAATAATTCACTCAACTCATCGACTACGGATGTACTAGGCCACTACGTCGTAGTCTTTAGATGATGTAAGGAAATCTAATCCATTAGACCAGTCTATCCTCATTTATCATATATTTATAGTCCTTCATCTATCTAATATTCTAAAGAATGTATACCGTATACTATCAAACCCATATGATTTCTAATCGAGTCTTTCTCTAATTGGATTCTCCTAAAGAACTCTTTCTCTCTCAATCCGAATGACCCTGGCCAGGGATTTGTTTGAGCAAGAACACATGAGACATTTCTCTCATGACACCGAGAATGAATGATCCTCTTTCGATACTCAATAGCCCTCGTAAGGTTGACTACCACTCTCGATGACTGGTTGTGTTAGATCTGGGATATCCAAACCTATAAGTCTAGTATCAAATAATAGAGTACTCATATAGGACATCCTTGGTGTCTCAAGTCTATGAAACATATACACCATTGGGATTGCAGAATCGCTATTTGACAATAAGACATCATTAACTATACAACATTCCGTAAGTGGATCAATTAGGGAACTCATTCTCCAATAAGCACTTGTATTATATCTCTAGTGTCCCCACACGAGCAGCTCTGAGACTAGCTGCATCCATTATATGGATATATATATAACACACCAGCCTATCCGGTTAACTCGATGTCCCTCTCGAAGTAACCTATGACCGGGATTATTTAGGATCTGTGTTTAAAGACGAATCAGTCTCATTATCCTGATCTCATTACGATCTGATTCCTATTGCATAGATCCAAGGACATCATAATATATATGCAACAAGCAATATAAAGTGATAAATGCCAAAATATAATAAGCAAAAAGACTGCGTGTCAAGTCACACGTGCCATCATTCACGTGATTGGCTTATAGGGCATCTATGACTAGCACATAGAGGCCCTCCTATCAATTAAACCCTAATGGATCCTCCCCTATTAGGTATTGGATCTCCATCTAACTACCCAAGCCTCTTAGATTAGTGGATCTCTATCCAATAATCTCTTATTTGTTCTTATTGGATCTCATCCATAGGATCCAATAATTTAGGGGCTTATTGGATATCCAATAAGATAGGGGCTCTAGCGAATATCTCATATCTGAATTGTTAGGACTAAGTCGGCACTAAGAGGGGGGGCAGTGCGGGGGAGATGAATTAGTGCTTTCGATAAAAATATGTCGATTCAAAAAAGTCGTTCCATAAAATCGTATCGGAAAGACATTTAAACTTGAAAGCATTCATAAGCGCAGTGAATAAGTAAATTAGTTTGCAATATGAATGAAAAACATAAAGTAAATACAAACTAGATTTATAGTGGTTCGGTCGTCCTGACCTACATTCACTCCTGATTCCTCTTCACTCGAGGCCACCAGCTTTCACTACCGATCTTCTTTCAACGGGCGAAGATCAACTACCCTTATAACTCTTTCTCCTTTTGATAGGCTCAGGAGAGAACCTTTACAACCTCTCTTTCTTAGACCTCACTTCTCCCTTTAGAAGAACTTCTAGATACTAGGAAGAAGTGACTCTACACTTCAAGAGAGATTACAACCTTTCTTTCTTAAGAATAATTTTCTCCTTTCTACTCAATTTCATTCTTCATTATGCAGGAATAGCTAGGATATTTATAGACCCTAAATGACTTCAAAAATGGAGCCATAAAAGGTCTTATCCCGGTTTTCCTAGGTCCTAGCGATACCATCGCCTGTGCTAGGCGGTACTACCACCTGCAGCACTGACACTAGATGGTACCATCGCCTAGTCTGGCGGTCGTGGTACCACTGCCCTGACTGGTGGTACCACTGCCTTGACTGGTGGTACCACTGCCTGACACTGGGCGGTACCACCACCCAATATGGCGGTACTATTGCCTAATATAATCTCGGAGATTGTATCTTGGAGACTGAGCCTCTAGCGGTGCCACCGCTTGACCCAACTTTTGGGTCATTAAATGAGCCTTTCTATTAGCCTAAAACAACCCCAACATAGGCCCAATTGGCCCCTAATTGAGTTGGTCTAATTTTAACCTAATTATAACTTAAAAATACTTCAATCTAGATAATTATTACAAAGTATTAATCACATATTGTTCAGTTTGTCATTGGTTCATCGACACTTCGTCCAATCCTTCGACACATTGTCCTCTTTTGCGGCCTTTTGCCCAATCGGCATGTTGACCTTCACAACTCCGATCTTCTTGGCACAATGTCTGCTCTTCTAGGCCTGATGCCCAAACTCATGGAACGAAGCCTTCTGCCAACATCCTGTATCACTTAAATGCACATTAAATCATAATCGCTATCAATTGGTTTCATCATCAAAATCTGAGATTCAACAATCTCCCCCTTTTTGATGATTACGACTAATTGATGATGAAGTTTAAACCAAACTCCCCCTATCAATATGCCATATTGAAATAAATCTTGAATTCAAATTTAATTCAAGTCAAAGCAATTTTAATCATGAATCACATCATATGCAATACATCATATACATCGTTATAATAAATTCATGAGTATTACTTACATAATCAAAGTGCATCATATTATGCATGATTCAAATCATCATCATACCTTTCTCCCCCTTTGTCATCAACAAAAAGGAGAAAAGTGCAATTAGTATACTTTTGAAATATATAATTTCTACTTCACTATAGAATATACAAACTTAGCAAGTTTTGGAGATATGAAAATTAGTAAAAAAAAGAAATTCTTGAGATGTGCAAGATAGCTTGTTTTTGCATCTTCTTGAAATGTGTAAGTTAGCAAATATTGCTTCTCTTTTGAGTTAAGTAAACTAGGAAGTTTTGCTCCCCCTTTGTCATTGTAAAAAAAAAGGGATGGTTACAATAGTGCAAAACTATTCTTATTACATTATTTTTGACATCATCATATGAAATATATCAAGAAAAATCAACTTGGTGATGAGATATACAATTCATGAAAACAAATTTTAAGTTGTGAATATCAAGAGACAAATTATAATTCTTTTGGATAAATCAAATAGAAAAAAGAAGAATCATATTAAATAATCTTGATTCATAAGAATCTCAAGTTATAATTATCAAAGAATCAAGATCATGATTTGGATAAAACCGTTGAATCTCAGATTTTGATGATGAAATCAATTGATAATTTGTTTGATCTAATCAATATGTTGAGATAAGTGTGTAGGATTAACTACGATAGCAGTAAGACATAAAACAAATATTGTGTCAGAATCGAGATCGAGATTTCTTTGGGAGTTCGAGAGTTTGTCGGAAGTCCAAATGTTCGTCGGAAGTCTGGACATTTGTCGAAAGTTCCACCGGAATTAACCGAGAAGTCCAGGAGCTTGCCAAAAAAGCTCATTGGAACTCGCTAAGAAGATCATCGTGAAGTCCAAGAGCTTGCCGGAAGTCCATCGGAACATTGCCGAGAGATTATTGGAAGTTCGTTGGAAGAACTATTGACGTACCGGAATAAGAATGCTTTGTTAAATGTCTTAAATATTGTAGTTAGACATTAAGTTGAGTTAGGATTGGGAGATAATCCTACTAACTCAGTTAGGGGCCAACTGGGCCCATAACTAGATTGAATTGGCTGGATTGAACAGCCCATTCAGCACCTGAAGTCTTGGCCAGTGGTGGCACTGCCTAGGACTCAGTCTCCCAGGTATTTTGGGCGGTGGTACCACCTAGACTAGGTGGTGGTACCACTTAGTATTTGTCTGTAGGTGGTAATACCGCCTAATAATGGTAGTGGTACCGCTAGTACCTCGAAATCCGGGGATATGATACTTTTTGGCTGTAATTCAGAAGCCATTGGAGCCTATAAATACCCTACCCTTTTCTGCATGAAAAGGCACAAAAATGTTAACATAATCTTGAATTCTTGGGGTGCTAAAGTATTGTAAAAGTGCAAGAGTCCTCCTCCTCCCTTTCTTAGAGTTGAGATCATTCAAGAGAGATGTGAGGATTGTGAGGGTTATCTCCTAAACCTGAAAGGAGAAAGTGTTGTAAAGAGGTGTTTTGTCTTCGCATATTGAATGAAGACTATTAGTGGATGCCGGTGACCTTGATAGACGAGGAATCGGAAGTTGATATAGGTCACACCGACCGAACCACTATAAATTTTGTTTTGCATTTCTATTATCACTATTTACTTACGTTGCAATAGCTTAACTTCCTTCTTACTTGGCTTTCACTATCCTTACGATCAAACACTCTTTCAAGTTATCTTCCGAGATCGTTTTTAACGTACAAAGAATTTTAAACCATTATTTTAATCCGATGTACTAATTCACCCCCCTTCTTACTGCCGACTCGATCTTGAAAATTGGTATCAGAGCTCGGTTACTCTCGACTTGGTTTAAAACCTAAGAGAGATGGCTTATGCTGGCAATCAAGAGGGTCATTCAATTACACATCCTCCCATGTTCAATGGGGTGGATTACACATATTGAAAGACTAGAATGAGGATTTTTCTAATTTTAATGAATTTTGAGTTATGGAACCTTGTGGAAAATAGTTTTCAAAAGTCTTCTCTTCCAATGAATGATTGGAATAAGTTGGAGAAGAAGACTTTCGCCTTAAATGCCAAGGCTATGAATGTCTTATTTTGTGCATTATATAAAAACGAGTTCAATCGAGTGTCTATTTGTAAAACGACTTTTGATATTTGGCACACACTCGAAGTCACTCACGAAGGCACTAGCAGAGTATAGGAGTCAAAGATAAATCATTTAGTTCACACTTATGAATTGTTTCGGATGAAGCCAAGTGAAACTATTGTCAACATGTACACCCATTTTACGGATGTCATCAATAGTTTAAAAGCTCTTGGCAAATATTTTTTGAACTTTGGACTTGTTAATAAAATCTTGAGATCCCTTCCAAAGAGTTGGGACCTTAAAGTAACGACCATTCAAGAGGTCAAGAATTTAAATAACTTTTCTCTCGAAGAACTAATCGGGTCACTAATGACCTATGAGATGATTTGCAATGCTCATGAAGAGCTTGAGAACAACTTTCCAAATAACAGGTAGGATATGGCACTAAGAACTCATGAAGACCACTTGAAAGAAAATTCAAGTGATGATGACTATGATGATGACTTGGCACTCTTGATAAGAAAGTTAAAATAATTCATAAAAAAAATAAATTTAAAAATGACACTAAAAATAAAATTGAACCCAAGAAAAAATAAATTATATGCTATGAATGCAAGAAGTTGGAACATTTCAAAAGCAAATGTCCCCAAGCAAAGAAGAAGCAACTAAAGAAGAAGAAGACTCTTAAAGCAACTTGGGATGATTCAAGTGCATCAAAATAAGAGGAACCAACCAACACCGAGCAAGTTGCTCACTATGCACTAATGGCTATTAGAGATAAGGTAAACAGTTCATTGGATGCAAATTTATCTTTTGATGAACTACTAAGTGCTTTTCATGATTTATTTGATGAATATAAATTAGTTAGTAAAAAATATAAATTGTTGAAAAAGGAGCATGCTTCCATGTTAGTAATTTTGATAGACTAAAAATTGAGCATGATGATAGTTTAGCTTTTTGCACAAAATGTGATGAATTAGAAACGCTTAAAAAGAAAAATTTACAACTACATGAAATCTTAAAAAAATTTAAAATAGGTAGCAAATCCTTAAATATGATTCTTGCAAGTAAGAATTATGTTCATAGAAGAGATGGAATTGGCTTTATGAGTAACACTCATAAAAATCTAACTATCTTTGTTAAAGGCCCAACTTTGCATTTTTCACCTCGAAACAAATGTAACTTTTGTTACAAATTTAGGCATGTTGCTTATCAATATACGTTTAAGAATTATAGGCCACGCAAATTGATTTGGGTTCCTAAAGAAACCGTAAAGAACTCCATGCAAAATAATAAGTTAAGTCGATCGATTTTTGAGGCACCCAAGGTCAAATGGGTACCTAAAAATCATCCTTTTTTGTAGAAATGTTCACCATTACAAGTTAGGAGCAAGAGATGGTACCTTGAGAGTTGATGCTCAAGACACATGACCGGCGATCTATCTCAATTCTCTAAGCTCACTAGCCTAGACAGAAGGTATGTCACCTTTGGAGACAATAACAAGGGTAAAATCATTGGCAAAGGAACTATAGGTAACAAATCCAACTTATTGATCAAAGAAATATTATTTATTGATGGCTTAAAGCACAATCTCTTGAGTATTAGTCAATTATGTGATAAAAGATATGTCATTAAATTTGAATCCAATGCTTACATTATTGAACAACCATACAAAAACTCATCTATTATTGCCCTAAAACAAAATAATGTGTACACTATTGACATTGATGATCTTTGTAATAAAATGTGTTTTTTGGTTTTGAATGACGATGCTTGACTTTGACATAGGAGATTAGGTCATGCTAGCATGAAACTAATATCTCAAATCTTATCTAACGAACTTATAAGAGGTATTCCTAACATTAAGTTCATTAAAAAAAATGTGTGTGATGCATGTCAATTAGGAAAACAAATAAAAGGTAGTTTCAAACCAAAGAATCAAATAAGCACCTCTAGACTATTGCAATTGATCCATATGGATTTGTTTGGACCAATTAATACATCAAGCTTAGGAGGTAGCAAATACCCCTTTGTAATTGTAGACGATTATAGTAGATACACATGGACATACTTCTTGGCACACAAAAGTGATTATTTTAGGTATTTTTTAAAGTTTTGTAAACTTGTTCAAAATGAAAAAGGCTTTATGATTTCATCAATTCGGAATGATCACAGTGGCAAGTTTCAAAACTGTGATTTTTAAATTTTTTGTGAATCTAATGGATACAACCATAATTTCTCTACTCTGAGAAATCCTCAACAAAATGGAGTAGTAGAAAGAAAAAATAGAAACTTACAAGAAATGGCAAGAACCATATTGAATGAACATAGCCTACCCAAATATTTTTAGGCCGAAGCCGTTAATATGGCCTACTATGTCATGAATAGGGTTCTAGCAAGACCATTACTTTCCAAAACTCCTTAGGAATTATGGAACAACAAAAAATCCAACATTTCATATTTTAAAGTTTTTAGTTGTAAATATTTTATCTTGAATAAAAAAGATGCCTTAAGAAAGTTTGATTGCTTTAGGTATTTTTTAAAGTTTTGTAAACTTATTCAAAATCAAAAAGGCTTTATGATTTCATCAATTCGGAGTGATCATGGTGGTGAATTTCAAAACTATGATTTCTAAATTTTGTGTGATTCTAATGGATACAACCATAATTTCTCTACTCCGAGAAATCCTTAATAAAATGGAGTAGCAGAAAGAAAAAAAAGAAACTTACAAGAAATGGTAAAAATCATGTTGAACGAACATAGCCTACCCAAATAATTTTGGGCCGAAGCCGTTAATACGACATGCTATATCATGAATAGGGTTCTAGTAAGATCATTACTTTCCAAAACACCTTATGAATTATGGAACAACAAAAAACCTAACGTTTCATATTTTAAAGTTTTCGGTTGTAAATGTTTTATTTTGAATGAAAAAGATGCCTTAGGAAAGTTTGATGCAAAATTCGATGAAGGGATTTTTCTTGGCTATTCTTCTATTTCTAAAGCCTTTCATATTTTTAACAAAAGAACTTTGGTTATAGAAGAATCTATTCATATTGTCTTTAGTGAAGTTTCTAAATTTAAGAAAAATGAGTTTGATGATGATCTTAATTTTGATGCTTTGAATTTAAATGAACCTTCTCCTTTAACTAGCAACTTGGATGAATCTTCTTCCAAAACATCCTCACCTAAGGAATGGAAGTATGTAGATGCTCATCCTAAGGAGTTAATCATAGGAGACACATTAAAAGGGGTTCAAACTCATTCTTCTCTTAAAAATTTTTATGCCAACGCCGCTTTTCTTTCTCAAATTGAACCTAAATGCATTGACGAGGCCTTGAAAGATGATTCATGGGTTATCACAATACAAGAAGAGTTGAATCAATTTGGGAGAAATGAGGTATGGAATCTTGTTCTGAGGCCAAATGACAATTTAGTTATTGGTACTAAATGGGTCTTTAGAAAAAACAAGATGAATTTGGTATCGTGGTTAGAAACAAGGCTAGATTAGTGACCAAAGGTTTCAACCAAGAAGAAGGTATCGATTATGATGAAACTTTCACTCCTGTGATACGATTAGAAGCCATAAGATGCTCTTTGCCTATTCTAGTAGTAATAATTTTAAGTTATTTCAAATGAATGCCAAAAGTGCTTTTCTTAATGACTTTATTTTCGAAGAAGTTTATGTTGAACAACCACCCGGATTTGAGAATGATAATTTTTCTAATCATGTGTTTAAATTGACTAAAGCTCTCTATGGATTGAAATAAGCCCCAAGGGCTTAGTATGAGAGACTTAGCTCATTTCTTATGCAAAATAATTTCTCTAAAGGCAAGGTCAATACTACATTATTTATTAAAAATTTTAAAAATAATTTTCTTATTGTTCAAATTTACGTTGATGATATTATTTTTTGTTCTACAAATGAATCTCTATATGAATCATTTGCCAAGAGTATAAGCCAAGAGTTTGAAATGAGTTTAATGAGTGAACTTTCTT
>NW_027021322.1:78817-115340 GCF_036884655.1 Musa acuminata AAA Group | reverse complement strand
TAAAAGGAGAAGAGGGGTGTAAAAGGTAATTGGCCTTTGCCTATTGAAGGAAGGCCTCTAGTGGACGCCTGTGACCTCGTCGGAGGAGGAAGCCGAAAGTGGATATAGGTCACATTGACCGAACCACTCTAAAACTACTGTGTTCTTTGGTTTGCATTTTATTCTTACCATTTATATACTACAAACTACTTTACTTAGTCACTATGCTTCCATACGCTTCCAAGTTATTAAGCTTTCGAAATTGGTTTTCGTCGAAATTAGTTTTTATCGTATGAAAGTTTTTGAAAACGTTATTTTACCACTGCACTAATTCACCCCCCCTCTTAGTACCGACTCCTGATCCTAACAATTAGTATCAGAGCCTCGTTATTTCTCACTTGGTTTAACACCCAAAAGAAATAACTCTTTTCGACTTTCAAGAGGGTCACTCTCTTATTCGTCATTCCTTTTTCAATAGGACAGACTACACTTATTGGAAAACTCGAATGAGAGTTTTCTTGCTTTCATTGAATCTCGATTTATGGCACATAGTTGAATTTGGTTTTAAAAGGTCTTCTCTTCCAATGAACAATTGGAATGATTTGGAGAGGAAGACGTTTTCTTTAAATGTAAAGGCTATGAATGTCTTATTTTGCACTTTAGACAAAAACGAGTTTAATCGGGTTTCTACTTACGAAACGATTTTTGACATTTGGCATATTCTTGAAACCACTCACTAAGGCACAAGTAGATTAAAAGATTCGAAAATCAACCTTTTAATGCATGATTTTGAACTTTTTTGCATGAAACCAAGTGAAACCATTGTTGACATGTATATCCGTTTTACGGATGTCATCAATGGTTTAAAAGCTCTTGGTAAAAGCTTTTCGAATTTTGAACTTGTTAACAAGATTTTATGTTCGTTTTCTAAAACTTGGGAATCTAAAGTAACGGCCATACAAGAGGCTAATGATTTGAAACATTTTCCACTCGAAGAACTAATAGGGTCCTTGATGACCTATGAAATGACGTGCAATGCACATAAAGAACTTGAGAACCACCTTCCAAAGAACAGGAAGGATTTTAGACTAAGAATAATCAAAGACCACTCGAGTATAAGCTCAAGTGATGGTGAACTTGAACTTTCAATGAAAATTTTAGAACAATAATTGAAAATTAAAAATAAATTTAAAAAGAACAAAAAGAATGTAACTACTTGCTTTGAATATAAGAAGAAGAACACACTTTGGGATGAATCGAGCTCCTCCGAAGATGAGGAGAAAATCAACAAAGGCGAGGTGGCAAATTACGTCTTAACGACTTTCGACGTTGAGGTAATCAAAACGCCTTTAGTCTATTTTGAAATTACATGATATTTTTTATGAGTTATTTTTAATTTAGTTTAGAATTAATTTTCTTGAAAAGTGCATGTTTAAAAATGAAAATGCAAAAATTATGATCATGCTAGTAATTTTGAAAATGATAATGAAAATTACATGTTTTATAATGAAATAAAATGTTAGATTTAAATCCAATAATGATCATATGTATGTTTTTTCAAGAATAAATAATATGTATCTTGGTGATTTCCGAATTTGTGTAAAACCATGCTTGATGAAAATATTAAGAAGTTTGATATCATGCTTAATGATGATGTATGGTTTTTGTATAGAAAACTAAGCATGAAAAGTTGATTCACCTAAAAAAAAAATGCTTTATGAAATCAATTTCGATAATGCATAATAATGTAATGAAAATATTAAATGTTTTGATACCATGATTGACGACTTTATGCATAAGATTTTAAAGTTATACATGATGATTTTTTTGATTTATTGGTCTTGATGGTTTTTATGATGAAATTCACTTTTCGATCCTAAAAGTTGATGAATGTTTTTATTTGCAATAAAAAGATAAACACATGCTTGCATGAAACCAATAACTTAAGATGAAACATCTCTATCTTATTGATTTTTTGATAAAAGATTAATGGATCCATGTATATTATGCTTTTGTGAATCTCTTGGACTATGAAAATGATTTGATGAATTTGAATGTGTTTTATCGAAATCATAATCTTTCATGAAATCTTTTATATGAATCAAGATTTTTCATGATCTCCTAAGAATTCTTTACGTTATTTATTTAAGAGGAGATTTGTTAAAATGAATCATAATTTCTCTTGATTTTTTGGAATTATAATTTTTATGATTCATAATGAATTAAGAGATATTATACATGAATCAATATCGTTTATGTGTTCTCTCATGACATCTCTTAAGGTTTATGACTTGAATTTTATTATGTAAATTCTTTGAATTTATGAAGTATATCTCATCACCAAGTTCTTTTTGATATTCTTTATGTGATGATATGAATGTACGAAACACTCATGATATTATTTTGATGCATGCAATGATGAAATATTCATGATGAAAAATTGTTTTGATATTCATAACTTGATTTTTCATCTTTGATTACCTTACCTTTGTCATAATTTAAAAATAGATGTAAAGGGTCTTCCATTCTTTTTAACAATGACAAACAGGGAGAGCTAGCTTGCACAATTCAAGAAGAAAGCAAAAATTACACTTCTCAAAAGAGAAGAAAGAACTTGCTACTTGAATATCTCAAATTGTTAGCTTCCATGTTGTAAAATAATGTAACATTTTGTTAGCTTACGTTTTTGCAAAGGAAGCAAAAATAATTGCACTTCTCAAAAGAGAAGAAATTGCTATCTTGAACATCACCAAGAATTGCTAGCTTGAAATCTCAAGAAGATGCAAAAATATGCTATCTTGCACATTACAAAGAAAATAAAATTTGCAAACTTGTACAACTCTAAATTATTGCTAGCTTGTATGTGGCAAAACTTGCTTTCTTTTTCAAACAATTGCTAGCTTGAACATTGCAAAACAAACATGCTGAACTTGCATATCTAGCAAAATTTACAAACTTACAAAACTCAAAATTTTTGCTAGCTTACATGATTATAAAACTAGAGATTTATGATGCAATGTATTGAACTTATATTCCAAACACCTAGAAAGTGGAACTTCTCCTTTTTGTCGACGACAAAGGGGGAGAAGTATGTTGATGTCATGCATGATTTGATCATGACATTTTGCTTGGATTTTTGAATCCAAGAGTCTCTATCAATACAACATATTGATAGGGGGAGTTTGTTTAAACTCCGGGAGTTAAGGTTAACTCCGTCATCAATTGGTTGTCATCATAAAAAAGGGGGAGATTGTTGAATCTCGTATTTTGATGATGAAACCAATTAATAATTTTTTTATGTTTTAATCTATGTTTTGAGTGATGCAGGATGCTTCGATCAGGATGAGACAATTAAAGCAGAAAAAATCAAGTTGTGACGGAGGAGAACATGTTAGACAATTAAAGTATGTTTTACATGTGCAAGATTAACTACGATATTAAGGCATGAAGCAAAATGAAGTCCCGGAGTTAAGGACGCGATTACGTTGGAAGTTCAAGAGCTCGTCGGAAGTTCGAATGTTTGTCAGAATTTCTGGAGGAACCAGCCGTGAAATCTTGGAGCTTACCAGAGAAGCTCGTCAGAACTCATCAAGAAGATCATCATGAAGTCCAAGAGCTTACCGGGAGTCCACCGAAACATTGCCGAGAGATCGTCGGAAGTTCCTTGTAAGCTTGCCGGAAGAATAGACATAGGGACTTGTTTTGCTTAGCAAATGTCTTAGGATTTCATAGTTAGTACATATTTGGGCTTGGATTTGGGCCAACCCAATTAAGGGCCAGTTAGGCCCATGTAAGAATTGTGTTGGGCCCAATAAGAAGCCCAAACTGTGCCCCAAGAGGTCTCACCATCGTGGCATAATCTTTGAGACTGTGTCAGGCGATGGTATCGCTAGTTTGGGCAGTTGTACCACCCTTGGCAGGGTGCCAGGTGGTGGTACCGGTAGTCTGGGTAGTGGTACCACCCAGCACTGCCACCCAGGCGGTGGTACCGCCAGACCTGGGCGGTGATACCGCCCAGCGCAGGCGATGGTACCACCCATGCCCGGGGAACCCAAGATGAGAAAGTTTTAGGCTCCAAGTTTGAATCAACTTGAAGCCTATAAATATCCATATCATCTCTGTTTAAAACACACAAACACATAGAGTCTAAAAGCAAAGAAATGCTGCTATAATCTCTTATAAATTCCCTCCTCCAACTCTAAGTGTTAGAATTCTATTTAAGAGAGGAGAGTGAGTGCTTGTAAGGGTTATCTCCTAAACCCGGTAAAAGGAGAAGAGGGGTGTAAAAGGTGATTAGCCTTCGCCTATTGAAGGAAGGCCTCAAGTGGATGCTGGTGACCTCGTCGGAGGAGGAAGCCGAAAGTAGATGTAGGTCACGTTGATCAAACAACTCTAAAACTACTGTGTTCTCTGGTTTGCATTTTATTCTTGCTATTTACATACTGCAAGCTACTTTACTTAGTCACTATGCTTCTATACGCTTCCAAGTTATTAAGCTTCCGAAATCGATTTTCGTCGAAATCAGTTTTTATCGTACGAAAATTTTTGAAGACATTATTTTACCACTGCACTAATTCACCCCCCCCTTAGTGTGACTCTTTATCCTAACATAAATACTATGATTTCAAAGTTTCTATCAATATGACATATTGATAGGCGGAGTTTGTTTAAACTCCGGGGGTTAAGGTTAACTCCATTAATCAATTGGTTGTCATCGGAAAAAAAGGGGGAGATTGTTGAATCTTAGATTTTGATGATGAAACCAATTGATAGTGTTTTTTATTTGATCTGTGTTTTGAGTGACATAGGAAGCTTCGATCAGGGAGAGACAATTAAAGTAGGAAGAATCATGTTGGGCCGGAGAAAAACATGTCAGAAGATTGGACGTCGAGCCGAACGATCGGTCAACGTATCGGCAGAAGGCTTTGGGCCATGGGTTTGAGCATCAGGCCAAGAAGAGCAGAAATTGCATTAAGAAAATCGGAGTTGCGGAGGTCAACTGGCCGATTGGGCAATAGGGCGCAAGAGAGGACGATGCGCCGAAGAATCGGACTAAGTGTGGATGAACCAATGACATGCTTGATAACATGATTCAAGCTTTGTAATAATTATCTATGATCAAAGTATATTTTAATTGTATAAGATTAACTATAATAGCGATCAAGGCATAAAGCAAATTGAAGTCCGGGAGTCAAGAACAAGATTTCGTTAGGAGTTCGAGAGTTCGTCAGAAGTCCGGACGTTTGTCAGAAGTTCTAATGGAATTGATCAAGAAGTCTAGGAGCTTGCCAAAGAAGCTTATTTGAACTCACTAAGAGGATCATTGTGATGTCCAGGAGCTTGCCGAGAGTCCTTTGGAACAATGTCAAGAGATCGTCGGAAGTTCGCCGAAAGAAACATAGACTTACCGGACTTATTTTGCTTATTGTGTGCCTTAAATTTCATAGTTAGCATATAATTAGGAAGAAATTGGGTCAACCCAATTAAAGGTTAGTTGGGCCCAAGTTTGGGCTGTGTTAGGCCAAGTGAAAGGCCTAAATAGTGACCCAACAAGTGGCACCGTCGTGGCACAGTCTCCGAGACTGTGTTAGGCGGTGGTACTACCAGTCTGGGCAGTGGTACCACCCATATACAATCTTTTAGGTTATGGTACCACTAGACTGGGCGGTGGTACCACCCAGTGTCGGGCTGCAGGCGGTGGTACTACCCAGTGCAGGCGGAGGTATTGCTTGTACCTCGAAATTTTGGGGATTTGAATTTTGGCTCCAAGATTTGAAGCCATTTGGGGTCAATAAATACCCCAGCTATACCTACATAGAGTAGCAAGAAAAGAGAACAAAAACTCTAAGTTTCTAGAGTTGAAAACCATTTTAATTTATAGAGTCCCTCCTCCTAAAGTTTAGAGACCGTTCTAAGGGAGAGTGTGAGGGAAGCTTTATAAAAAGAGGGTGTAAAGGTTCTCCCCTAAGCCTGCAAAAGGAGAATAGAGTTATAAGAAGGAGGTTTATCTTTGCTTATTAAAGAAAGATCGTTAGTGGATGCCGATGGCCTCGATGGAAGAGGAATCAGTGAAGTGGATGTAGGTCACGATGACCGAACCACTATAACTCGGTTTGCATTTACTTCTTGCAATTTACATTTACTACAAACTGGCATTCTTTACTTGCTTTACATCCACTATACTCTTCCATATGCTTTCAAGTTAACATCTTCTGAAACAGGTTTATTCGTAATGAGATTTTGAACCGACGTAATTTTTACCGCTACACTAATTCACCCCCCCTCTTAGTGCCAACTCGTTCCTAATAGACAATAGGGTGGGGGGGGGAGGGGGGGCTGAGGGCTTCAGTATTGCTGATCGGGGAGTGACCCTATTCCTCTGGGCTTCATGGTATAATCACTTCTTTTGAAGTTGTGCGAAAGAGATGGATGCCATAAACATGTACGGTTGTCGCGCTTTAACTTCTCCCTGGATATCCAACTTCAAGCCCTCAATAAAAATCCCCAATAGTTGTTTTTCAGAATAATCATGAGTTTAATTATATAACATTTCAAACTTAGTTTGGTACTCTTGAATGGTGGAGGTTTGTCGGATCTTTGCTAGTTGTCCGTCAATGTTCTTGTAATCAGTTGGTCCGAAGCGGATCAGTAGTCCTTTTTTGAATTGTTGCTATGAGAGGACTCCATGAGTGTGTTCAAACTACTCAAACCAATATATGACATCCCTTTCAAGATGTATAGCCATAATTTCCACCATAGATGCGTCCACGGTTTTGTGGTATCGAAAATATCGCTCCGCATGCAAGATCTAACCAATCGGGACTTCTTCTTCCAATCTAGGGAAGTCCACTCTCATGTGTAGATAGTAGGGATTGGTCATAGAGCCTCCCCTCGCCTAGAAGTCATCTCTTCAGTCGGAGCTCTCTCCTAGATGTGATTTCTTCGGATTTAGTGGTTGCCCCAAACTAAGTTCGGTAGAGAGAGTCTGAATCTTATCCTCCATTCGAGTCTCGAAGGCTTCGAATTTAGCATTAAATGCCTCCTCAGATGTCATAGTATATGCCTCCAAATCTATAATGTTAATATCTCTCTTTTGTTGTCGGGTTAAAGACATGTATCGGTTAAGAGAAGTGGTGGCCAAAAGGGTTGATGGATGGGTGTATGTAGGCTATTTTGTAAGAGCAGAATTATCGTCGAAGAAACATCAGTTTCATGATGAAATTGCTAGTCATAGGTGCCCAGCAAGCCAATCACGTGAGTGATGGCATGTGTGACTTGACATGCAGTCGTTTTGCTTATTATATTTTGACATTTATCACTTTATATTGACTATTACATATATGCATATATATATTGTGATGTCCTTGGATCTATCCAATGGGAATCGGATCGTGATGAGATCACGATAATGAGACTGATTCGCGTTTAAATATAGATCCTAAATAATCCTGGTCATAGGTTACTCGAGAGGGATATCGAGATAACTAGACAGATTGGTGTGCTATATATCCTTCCATATGATGGATGCAATTGGTCTCATAGCTGCTCATGTGGTGACACTAGGAATACAATACAGGTGCTCATTGGAGAATGAGTTCACCGATTGATCTGCTTACGGAATACTAGATGGTTAATGATACCTTATTGTTAAATAACAATTCTATAGTCCTAGTGGTGTATCTGGTCTTTAAACTTGAGCTACCAAGGATGTCTTGTATGATGTTAGGGTCATGAGCGACACTAAGAGGGGGGGTGAATTAGTGTAGCGAAAAACTTTTACGATTTTAGAAAATTGTTCGTTTCATTTAAAATCGATTCCGATGAAAATGGTTTTGATTCAATCTGTTTCGGAGAGAAGTTGAACTTGAAAGCTTTCATAAAAGTGTAAGAGAAGATTAAGGAGATTTGCAGTAAGGTAAATTTCATAAATGAAAAGCAAACCAAAATTTAGAGTGGTTCGGTCAAGGTGACCTGTTAGGATCTAGAGCACTAAGAGGGGGGGGGGGGTGAATTAGTGCAGCGGAAATCTTACAGCAATTTATAAACGAAAGCTGCGTTCGTCCGATAAAAACGATTTCGATATAAAAGCAGAATCACAGTGCAGTTTGCGTCTAAGCGCAGTTTTGTGTCTAAGCGCAGTTTGCGTCTAAACGCAGTTTGCGTCTAAACTCAGTTTTACGTCCAAACGCAGTTTTACGTCTAAACGTAGTTTTACGTCTAAACGCAGTTTTACGTCTAAACGCAGTTTTGCGTCTAAACGCAGTTTTACGTCTAAACGCAGTTTTACGTCTAAACGCAGTTTTGCGTCTAAACGCAGTTTTACGTCTAAACGTAATTTTACGTCTAAATGTAGTCTTGCGTCTAAAAGCAGTTTTGAACCTTGAAAAGCATTTTTCGTAGGAAGCAATTTGCAGTTATAAATGGAATCCGAATGTAAGCGTAAACTGCAGTGTGAAGATCGTACGAAAACACGATTTACGTACGAATGCAGATTCTGAAAGATCAGAGCTTAGAAACTCGTTCGTAAAGGCGCAGAGGGCAGTAGCAATGTAGGAGGTTTGCAGTAATGATAAAGTGCTCAAGGTAAAAGCAAACCAGAGATTTAGAGTGGTTCGGTCCGTCTTGACCTACTCCACTTTTGGCTTCCTCCTCCGACGAGGTCACCGACGTCAACTAGCTGCCTTCCTTCAATGGGCGAAGGCTAACTGCCCTTTTACAGTTTCTCTCCTTTTGACAGGCTCAGGAGACAACCTTTACAGATCCTTTCTCTCCTCACTTTACAACTCAAGACTTGAAGAACAGAAGGAGGAGAACTTTAGGACTTTACACAAATTTGAGCTCTTAGAATCACTGAAAAGATCAAGAATTCGGTGTGGATCTGTATCCTTTCAGTGTTGAATGGGTGGGGTATTTATAGGCCCCAACCCAATTCAAATTTGGAGCTCAAAACGATCAAATCCCGGAATTCCGGGATCAGGCGGTTGCACCTCTTGACTGGAGAGGTGGCACCGCCTGGCAGAGCTCGAAGACTGAGCTCAGGCGATTGCACCTCTCTGCCAGAGCTCGAAGACTGAGCTCGGTGGTTGCACCGCCTGGTAGAGCTCGAAGACTGAGCTCGGTGGTTGCATCACCTGGCAGAGCTCGAAACTGAGCTCAGGCTGATGCACCTCTCTGCTAGAGCTCGAAACTTGAGCTCTGGCGGTGCTACCTCTTGACAGAGGAGGTTGCACCGCCCAGTCTAGCTCGAAGACTGAGCCCTGGGCGGTTGCACCTCTTGGCTGGGGCGGTTGCACCGCCCAGTCCCGCTGGAAGACATGGCCTAGGCGGTTGCACCGCCTGGCTGGGGCGGTTGCACCGCCCAGTCTCGCAGCCCTGGCGGTTGCACCTCCTGGCCTAGGCGGTTGCACCGCCTGGTGCAATCAGGGTCCGAATGGTTCGCTCCATTCGGCCCAATTTGAATCTTTTCAGGGGCCCAATTGCCCCAAGATTAAGCTAATGGGATCACCTCCCATTTTCAAGCTTAATCATCGTGCTAACTACGATTAACTCTAAGACAACTTCTGCAGCTATGCTCCGATGCGTCAATCG
Source organism: Musa acuminata AAA Group (assembly GCF_036884655.1). Classification (NCBI taxonomy): domain Eukaryota; kingdom Viridiplantae; phylum Streptophyta; class Magnoliopsida; order Zingiberales; family Musaceae; genus Musa; species Musa acuminata. The sequence continues at coordinate 105,773 of NW_027021322.1, read as the reverse complement.
CTTCTTCTGGCGAGTTTCCGGCGAACTTCCGTCGATCATCCGATAAACCCTCGGTGATCCTTCTGCGGACATCCGGCATACTCCTGGACTTTGCGACGATCCACTTGGTGAGTTCCGACGAGCTTCGCTTGGCAAGCTTCTGGACTTCTCGGATCTGTTCTCGCTGAACCTCCGACGACCGTCCGAACTTCCGTCGAACTCTCGAACTCCCAACGTGATCATGATCTTGACTCCGGCGCAACACCTGCTGCTTGTCTTACTCTCATCGTAGTTAATCCTGCACACTTATCTCAACACATAGATTAGATAACAAATGACAATTGACTTCATCATTAAAATCCGAGATTCAACATGACCTACTTCCACTTTCAGATTCCTCCTCCGATAAGGTCTCCGACATCCACTAAAGGCCTTCCTTCAATAGGTAAAGATTGAATACCTCTTTATAGTACTTTCTCCTTTTCTCGGGTTTAGGAGAGAACCCTTACAAGTCTCACACGTCTCTTGAATAATCTCAAAATTTAGAAAGGGAGGAGGAGAACTCTAGCACTTGTTTACAACACTTTTACACCCCAATAACTCAAGATTATAATCACACTTTGGTGCCTTTTCATGATGAAAAGGGTGCGGTATTTATAGGCCCCAATGACTTTAAAAAATAGAGCCAAAAAGTGTCTCATCTTGGATTTCCAGGGTACTGGCGGTACCACCGCCTGACACCTGACACTGAGTAGTACTACCACTCAGTCTGGGTGGTACCACCGCTTGATAGAGCTTGGAGACCGAGCTCTGGCGGTATGACCGCTTGACAAGGGCGGTACCACCGTTGGCAACAATAACTGCAGGGGGTACCACTGCCTAGTTTGGGCGGTACCACCGCCCAAACCACCTAGAGTGTTGCTTTCCAAGCGGTGCCACTATCGGCCAGGAATTCAGCATCCTAGTTGGGCCTTGACTCTGGCCCAAACCAGCCCAACTCTAAGCCCAGTTGGCCCCTAACATAATTGATGGAATTACCTCCCAAATCAACTATAATTATCGTTCTAACTATAATTAAGGCAAGCATGGTCCGGTACATTGATTTTTCATTCGGCGATCTTCTAGCGAACTTTTCGGTGAGTCTTCCGGTGAGCTTCCGACGAGCTTTCGGCGAGTCTTCTAACATGCTTCCGGTGGTCTCATGATGAACTCTCGGTGAGCTCCTGGTATATCGTCCGAGTCTTCGACTCCAGCCCATCATCTGCTTTACGCCTTACTGCTATAGTAGTTAATCCTACACACTTATCTCAACACATAAATTAGATCAAATAATTTACCAATTGATTTCATTATCAAAATCCGAGATTCAACATGAGTACTCCATTATTTGATACCGAACTTATAGATTTGGATATCCTAGATCTAGTACAGTTGGTTATCGGGAGCGATAGTCAATCTTACGAGGGCTATTGATTGTCGATAGAAGATCATCCACTCTCGATGTCATGAGAGGAATATCCCATGTATTTTTGGTTAGACAAATCCATGGCCAGGGTCATTTGAATTGAGAGAGAAAGAGTTCTCTAGGAAAATCCGATTAGAACAAGACTCTAGTAGAAATCGTATGGGTCTGACAGCACCATGCTCGGTAAACGATTTTTAGGATATTAGATGGATGAGGGACTATAGGTACATGGGAACTGAGGATAGATAGGTCCAATGGATTGGATTCCCCTATATAGTCTAGGGACTATGGCATAGTGGCCTAGTACGTCCGTAGTCGATGAGTCAAGTGAATTATTATGGAAATAATAATTCACTAAGCCAATAGGAGTTCTGACATGTATGACTCACAGCTAACTCGATATTGGGCTTAGAGGGTCACACACATATGGTAGGTATTGCGATGAGTAAAGGTTCGGATATGAGATATCTGCTCGAGCCCCTATCTTATTGGATATCCAATAAGCCCCTAAATTATTGGATCCCATGGAAGAGATCCAATAAAAGCCCATGAGAGATTATTGGATAGAGATCCACTAATCTAAGAGGCTTGAGTAGTTGGATGAATATCCAATACCCAATAGGGGAGGATCCATTAGGGTTAAGAATGATAGGGGACCTTTATAAATAGGAGGGATTCAATGGTTCATAGGCTAGAGCTTTTGCTTGCCTCTCCTATTCTCCTCCCCCTCTCCACCTCAAACCAGGCCTAAAGTTTTGAAGAGCATTGTTGTAGTCCTACTATGTGGATCACTACTATAGAGGAGGGCGCTTGACGTCCTTCGCCCTCTCCTAGAGATCTGCAAGGGTTTAGGGATATACAATCTCCCTAGATAACACAATCTATTCTATATGCAGTTTTAAGTTTCATATATTTTTGTGTACCAATCTTTGCATGACGACGAACATCTCTTTGGGAATAGGGGATTTTGTTTTCTATTCTTCTATTGCGCATGTGATGCCCCCCCAAAGATTTTCCAACAGAAATTTCTAGCAAAAACCAAGAGATTTAAGGGAATTTAATAGCAAAATCTCAGTTTAGATGACAACAATGATGAAAATTTTGATCAAGAAGATTTTGGCAGTATAACAATAAGGAAATCAATGCAAGCTACGATAGCAAAATTCTCATCGAAAAATTCCAACGGTTTGCGACAAAAGTTTACAACAACACAAGAACGTTTTAGAGATGAATTCCTCAATAGATCAATCTCAAATGGATGCCAAGATGATCTATGAAGTGTATAAGAAATTTCATTCAAAAAATTTAGCAAATAGATCGGTTAAAGGCAACAATATATGGCTGAAATTTTCTATAGCAATCCTTCGTTCGTAAAGATGATAACTTTTATGACGAAAGAAATTCGTAGCACAATATAGATAAAAAGACTTCTTCTTAGTATTTTGAATGGAAAATTGTAGCAGCAAAAGGTATTGGTGATAGGAGAATACCAAATCTCTAATGCAATTGGAGGTGACGGCACTAGATTGATTTGATCGACGGTAGTAGATGACGGTGGAGATTGCGACTATTAGGATCAGGGTCGGCACTAAGAGGGGGGATGAATTAGTGCAGCAGATAAAAATGTCAACTTCGTTAAATCTCTCATACATTGAAAACCGATTCCGACATAAAAGATGTTTTGTAAAGAACTTTAACTTAAGATCAAAATGGAAGTATAGTTGATGTAAAGCAATGGAGGTAGTTTGCAGATAAGATAAAGAGCAGAATGTAAATACAAACCAAGATTTAGAGTGGTTCGGTCAATCTTGACCTACATCCACTTTTGGCTTCCTCCTCTGATAAGGTCACCGATGTCCACTAGAGGTCTTCCTTTAATAGGCGAATATCAACTCTTTCTTACACCCCTCTTCTCCTTTTCACGGGTTTAGGAGACAACCCTTACAAGCACTTACACTCCTCTTATAGAATTCTAAACTTAGAGTGGAGGAGGAAATTTCTAAAGTGATTTCTACAGCTTTTCTTTCCTTTTTTGCTCTTTGTTCTTGTATGCTTTAACTAGGGATAAGAGGGGTATTTATAGGCTTTATGTTGATTAAAACTTGGAGCCTAAAACTTTTCCATCCCGGGTTTCCCGGGCACGGGTGGTACCACCACTTGCGTTGGGTGGTACCACCGCCCAATGTCAGTCTGGCTAACACTGCCTTGGCCGGTACCACTGCCCAGACTAGTGGTACCACCGATTGACACCCTGCCAGGGGCGGTACAACCGCCCAAACTAGCGGTACCACCGCTTGACACAGTCTTGAAGACTGTGCCACGATGATGAGACTTCTTAGGGCATTGTTTGGGTTTCTTATTGGGCCCAACATAGTTCTTACATGGGCCTAGCTAGCCCTTAATTGGGTTAGCCCAAATCCAAGCTCATTTATGTGCTAACTACAATTCCTAAGACATAATCTGAGCTAAACAAGTCCATAAGTCTATTCTTCCGACGAACTTCCGATGATCTCTCAATAATGTTCTGGCAGACTCCTAGCAAGCTCCTATACTTCACGAAGATCTTCTTAGCGAGTTCCGATGAGCTTCTCTAGCAAGCTCCGAGACTTCTCGGTTGGTTCCACCAGAAATTTCGACGAACTTCTGGACTTTCGACGAACTCTCGAACTCCCAACAAAGTCACGTCTTTGACTTTGGGACTTCATTTTGCTTCATGCCTTGCTATCGTAGTTAATCTTGCATATGTAAAACACACTTCGATCTAGACAATTAATACTAAGCATTAATTAAGTTGTCCGGCATGTCATTGGTCCTTCGACGCTTCATCCAATTCTTCGATGCATCGTCCTCTCTTGCAGCCTATTGCCCAATCGGCCAATTGACTCCACAACTTCGATATCCTTGGTGCAATACCCACTTTTCTTGGCTCGATGACCGAATCCACGGTCTGAAATCTTTTGTTGATACGTCGACCAATCCATCGACCCGACGTCCAATCTTCTAACATGTTCCTCCAGCCAACATGATTTTTCCTGCTTTAATTATCTCATCATAATCGAAGCATCCTGTGTCACTTAAAACACAGAATAAAACATAAACACATATTGATTGGTTTCATCATCAAAATCTGAGATTCAACAATCTCCCCCTTTTTGATAATGACAACCAACCAACGATGGAGTTAACCTTAACTCTCAGAGTTTGACCAAACTCCCCCTATCAATATGCCATATTGATAGAAACTCTTAGATTCAAAAATCTAAGCAACATGTCATGATCATATCATGCATGATATCAACATACTTCTCCCCCTTTGTCATCAACAAAAAGGAGAAGTTCCAACTATCATGTGTTTAAGATATAAATTCAGTACATTGCATGAAAAACATAATATCCATTTTTATCATCATGCAAGCTAGCAAAAATTTAGAATTATACAAGTTTGTAACTTTTGCTAGATGTGTAAGTTTAGCATTTTTGCTTCTTGAGATAGGCAAGATAGCACTTTTGGTATACAAATTTATAGTATGCAAGTTAAAATTTTACACATAAAAAAGTTAGCAAAATTTTACATCTTTTGAGATATGCAAGATGGACTATTTTGCATCTTTTTGAAATGTGTAACTTGGTAAACATTGCTTCTCTTGAGATTTGCAAGATAGCACTTCTTGCTTCCTTTTTGAGATTAGCAAGCTAGCAAGTTTGTCTCTTTTCGAATTATGCAAGCTAGCAAATTTGCCTTCTACCAAGTTTTGCTCCCCCTTTGTCATTGTCAAAAAGAAGGGAAGACCCTTTACATCAATTTTTAAATTATGACAAAGGTAAAGAGCATAGATGAAAATTCAAGTCATGAATGTCAAAACAATTATTTTATCATGAATATTTTATCATTGCATGCATCATTATTACAAGTTAAATTATTGCATGCATAATACCAAATCATCATGTATATAACATATAAAATCATCATTACATGCATGATTCCAAATCATCATTCTAGAGTATTATTTTAGAAAATGATAATTATTGATTTTCACATTATTTCAAAAATTATAGTATTGCATGCATTTTTATCTAAGGGAAAAATCATAGTGTTGCATGCATCATTCCAAAACATTTCAAGCCATAAATACAAATAAATCATGTCATGAAGGATAAAATCACTTGAATACCAAAAGACATGATTCATATTGTAAATCTCTTCTTTAAAAAATATCAAGTAGAATCGTAGGAGAACGATTAATGAAAAATCTTGATTCATAATAAATCTTAATTTATAAGTATCAATGAATCAAGATCATGATTTGGATAAAAAATTATTCAATTTTTAAACATCAAATCATCAAATCAAAATCCAAGAGATTCCTAAAAATAATACAAATGGATTCATTAATCTCCTTTTTTAAAAATTAATAAAATAGAGAAATTTTTCAATGAGAAAGGTTTCCTCTATTTAGTTTGTTTCATACAAGCATGCCTTTGTCTTTTTTTCTTATGCTAAATCAAAATATATATACTAATGTTTAAAATGAAAGTGCAAGATTTATCATCATAAAAATCATCAAGATCAATAAGGCATAAATCACTCAAAAAACATCATTACTTCAAACTTTTACAAACTTTTCTCTCCTCTCTTGAAAGATCAAAACTTGAAAAAAGAGGGAGGAGAACTTGTAGCCTTTACAACACTTTTGAGCTCTAAAAATCACATAGTAAGATTGGATTTTCGGTGCCCTTTCATGCAGGAAAGGGTGGGGTATATATATGCCCCAAACTAGTTTGAATTTGGAGCTCAAAAATGTCTTTTCCCGGATTTTCAGGGTCCTAGCGGTACCACCTCCTAACTAGCACGGTACAACCGCTTGGCAGCTCGGACATTGAGCTTTTGGGCTGTGCCACCGCTTGACAAGGGCGGTTGCATCGCCCAGTCTCGCTCGGAGACTGAGCCCTGGCGGTGCCACCGCCTGCCTGGGGCAGTTGCACAGCCTAGTCTCGCTCGGAGATTGAGCCCTGTCGGTGCCACTACTTGTCAGGAGCGGTTGCATCGCCTAGTCTCGCTCGGAAACTAAGCCCAGGCGGTGCCACCGCTTGCTTGGGGCGGTTGCACTGCCCACCATTCCTGGGAGACCCTCTCCTGGGCGATGTCACCGCCGACCCTGGCGTTGCCCCCGCCTAGTAGGAATTCTAGTCCGAATGGATTGATCCATTCGGCCCAATTTGGGTCTGTCAAGGGCCCAATTGCCCCCAGATTAAGTTAATGGGATCACCTCTCATTCCTAACTTAATCTACATGCTAACTAAAATAATTCTTAAGACATTTACTACAGCTTGCTCCGTTGCGTCAATCGCTTCTTCCGGCGAGCTTCCGACGAACTTCCGTCGAACATCCGACTAACTTCCGGTGATGCTCCGATGTACTTCCAGCAAACTCCTGGACTTGCGACGATCCACTTGGCGAGTTCCGATGAGCTTCTTTTGGCAAGCTCTTGGACTTCTTGGATTTGTTCTCATAGAACCTCTAACGACCGTCCAGACTTCTGTCAAGCTCTCGAACTCCCAACGTGACCATAGTCTTTGACTCCGGTTCAACTCCTGCTGCATGTCTTACTTTCATCGTAGTTAATTCTGCACTCTTATCTCAACATATGGATTAGATAAGAAATGATAATTGACTTCATCATCAAAATCTGAGATACAATAATCTCCCCCTTTTTGATGATGACAATCAATTGATAACAGAGTTAACCTTAACTCCCCCTATCTATATGTCATACTTGAGATAAGTCATTCTTGAATTCATGGCCTTTGAAATCAATATACTTATTGATAAGTTAAGAACTCTTAACCTTATCAATTACTCCCATCATGATTCCTATCATGATGTATCTTATGGAAAATGATGTCAAGACTTGACATCCATTCTGAAGTTTTACATTTCAAATATGAATGATTGTAGTAGTTCAATATAAGATATCAACATGTAAAATTACGATGCAAGTTCTTGATATCTTAATATGATACGAACATGGCATAATGCAAATATGACAATCATAGTTATCATTGATTCATATATTTTCGATGATGCAAGCATGGCATAATCATAGCATCAATGCATATATCTCTCCCCCTTTATCATCAACAAAAAGAAAAATGATATAAATAATTTTTAAGCATAAGTGCAGTTTTATTCATGCCATAACTAGGTTCATGTCATTTTCCAATAGTGAGTTATAGGATACCAATTATGCAAACATCTCAAGGAAAACATGACATGGAGATAACTTTTAATACTTCTTCCTTTTCATTTGTTATTATCTTTTTGCATGAAGGAGGAAGGTTATTTGTGATACTAGCTATTTGTGAGTTTACTTTGAATAAAGTTAAAATCGATGAGAGATTAAATCATATTTCATTTTTATAAGGATCAATATATGTATGTGAAACAAATCCTTACAAGTAAAAACACTATCATCCATATTTCAAAATGGAATTTACATGCAGGAATCATTTTATCAAATCCATTTCTCAAAAATCCGATTGTTAGGATACCACTAGTTAAGAGAATCCGAAAATAAAATTAACACTTTCATGCATTCGGATAAGACAATACTATAGATTTTTAAATACAATCATGAAGACAACACATGCTCATTGTTATGGAAATTTTTGTATCCAAAAAACATAATTTCCAACATGTAATTTTAGGCATGTAATGGCAATCAAGTGATTTGATTATTCAATCAATAAAGTCCGAAAAATAATTTTAACAAGTTTATGCATTCGGACACAGTAACATTCCTAATTCTCTTCTAATGAAATCAAATTATTCTTCGCTTAGAGGTTTTGTAAAATATATCAGCTAGTTGATGCTTAGTATCAATGAACTCTATGATTACATCATGATTAGTGACATGATCTCATATGAAGTGATGTCTAATATCAATATGTTTTGTTCTTGAGTGTTGAATGAGATTCTTTGTTAAACATATTGCACTTGTGTTATCACATTTAATGGGAATGTTTTTAAGATGGACTTTATAATCTTCTAAGGTGTTTTTCATCCATACAACTTGTGCACAGCATGCACTAGCTGTAATATACTCAGCTTCGGTTGTTGATAGTGCAACCGAGTTTTGTTTCTTAAATGACTAGGAAACAAGGGAATGTCCCAAAAATTGACATGATTCTGATGTGCTATTTCTATCTAATCTACACCCAGCAAAATCTGCATCAGCATATGTAATTAACTCAAAATTCTTGGATTTTAGATACCATAATCCTAGATTTGTGGTACTTTTAAGATATCTAAGTATTCTTTTAACCACTTTAAAATGAGATATCTTAGGGTTCGATTGAAACCTAGCACAAAGTCCTACACTGAACATGATATCTGGTCTAGTTGCAGTGAGGTAAAGTAAACTTCCTATCATACCCCTATAAGTTTTTTGATCGAAGCTTTCTCCACTTTCATCAACTTCTAACTTAGTGGATGTGGTCATAGGAGTGTTAATAGCTTTTGAGCTATTCATATTAAATCTTTTTAGCAAATCTAAGGCATATTTAGTTTGACTAATAAAGATGTCATTGCTTAGTTGCTTAATTTGTAAGCCTAAGAAAAAGGTTAATTCTCCCATCAAACTCATTTCAAATTTGAGACTCATGATTTTAGTAAAAGATTCACAAAGAGATTCATTCGTAGAACCGAAGATAATATCATCAACATAAATTTGAACAATGAGAATTATTTTCAAAATTTTTGATAAACAATGTGATATCGACCTTGCCTTTTGTGAAATTATTTTCAGTAAGAAAAGTACTTAATCTATCATACCAAGCCCTTGGGGCTTGTTTTAAACCATAGAGAGCTTCAGTTAATTTAAATACATGATTAGGGAGGCTTTTATTTTCAAATCCGGGGGGTTGTTCAACATAAACTTCTTCATAAATAAAGCCATTAAGAAAAGTGCTTTTAACATCCATTTGAAACAACTTAAAATTGTTATTACTAGCATAGACAATGAGCATCCTTATGACTTTTAATCTAGCCAAAGGAGCGAAGGTTTCTTCGTAATCGATACCTTCTTCTTGGTTGAAACCTTTGGCCACTAATCTAGCCTTGTTTCTATCCATGATACCAGATTCATCTTGCTTGTTTCTAAAGACTCATTTAGTACCAATAACTAAATGGTCATTTGGCCTAGGAACAAGCTTCTACATCTCATTTCTCTCAATTTGATTTAACTCATCTTGCATTGCGATAATCCATGAATCATCTTTCATGGCTTTGTCAATACATTTAGGTTCAATTTGGGAGAAAAAAGTGGCGTTGGCATAGAAATTTTTAAGAGAAGAACATGTTTGAACCCCCTTAGATGTGTCTCCTAGGATTAGCTCCTTAGGATGAGCATCTACATACTTCCAATCCCTGGGTAAGGGTGTTTTGGAAGTGGATGCATCCAAGTTGCTAGTTGGAGAAGGGGTTTCATTTAAATTCAAAGAATTAAAATTAACATCATCATCAAAATTATTTTCCTTGATTTCAGAAGCCTCATTGAAAACAACATGAATGAATTCTTCTATAATTAAAGTTCTTTTATTGAAGATACGAAAAGCTTTAGAAACTGAAGAATAACCAAGAAAAATTCTATCATCGGATTTAGCATCAAATTTTCCTAAGGCATCTTTTTCGTTCAAGATAAAACACTTACACCCAAAAACTTTAAAACATGAAACATTAGGTTTTTTATTTTTCCACAACTCATAGGGAGTTTTAGTGAGTATGGGTCTTACTAGAACTCTATTCAAAATATAGCATGCAGTGTTTACGGCTTCGACCCAAAAGTATCTGGGTAGGCTATGTTCTTTTAACATAGTTCTTGTCGTTTCTTATAAATTTCTATTCTTTCTTTCTACTACTCCATTTTGTTGAGGATTTCTTGGAGTAGAGAAGTTGTGGTTGTATCCATTAGATTCACAAAATTCTTGGAAATCATGGTTTTGAAATTCTCCACCGTGATCACTTTGAATTGATGAAATCATAAAACCCATTTCATTTTGAACAAGTTTACAAAACTTAGTGAAATATTTAAAGCATTCATTTTTGTGTTTCAAGAAGTAAGTCCATGTGTATCTACTATAGTCATCTACAATGACAAAGACGTATTTGCTACCTCCTAGGCTTGATGTAGAGATTAGTCCGAACAAATCCATATGGATCAATTGTAAGGGCCTAGAGGTGCTTATTTGATTCTTAGATTTGAAACTACTCTTAGTTTGTTTTCCTAATTGACAAGCATCACACACATTATCTTTGATGAACTTGATATGAGGAATTCCTTGTACAAGTTTTTTGGATGATATTTGAGTGATTAGTTTCATGCTAGCATGACCTAATCTCCTATGCCAAAGCCAAGCATCCTCATTCAAAACTGAGAAACACATTTAATTGCAACGATCATTGATGTCAATGATGTATATGTTATTCTGTTTTAATGCAATCATAGATGTGTTTTGGTGTGATTTTTCAATGATGCAAGCATTAGATTCGAATTTGACGATATATCCTTTATCACATAATTGACTAATACTTAAGAGGTTATGTTTTAAATCATCAACTAACAAAACATCGTCAATAAAGAAGTTAGATTTGTTACCTATAGTTCCTTTGCCAATGATTTTACCCTTGTTGTTGTCTCCGAAGGTGACATAGCCTTCGTCTATGCTAGTGAGCTTAGAGAATTGAGATGGATCTCCGGTCATATGCTATGAGCATCCACTATCAAGGTACCATCTCTTGCTCTTAGCTTGTGATGGTGAATGTCTCTACAAGAAAGGATAATTTTTTGGTACCCATTTACTTTTGGGTGCCTAAAAAACTGATCTACATTGTTTATTATGTTGCATATAGTTTATCATGGTTCCTTTAGGAATCCAAATCAGTTTGTTCGGACTAATTTTCTTGAATGGATAATGATACGTTATATGTCCATGTTTGTAACAAAAGTTGCATTTGCTTTGGTGTTGAACATGTAAGATAGTGTCTTTTATGAAAGTGGTTGGATTTTAGTGATGACTTCTCACAAATCCGATTCCACTTCTTTTGGGAACGTGACCCTTGTTTGCAAGGATCATGTTTAAAGACTTGCTACCAACCTTGAATTTCTTCAATGTGTCCTTAAGTAGCAAGTTTTCCTTTTGGAGAGTTTCTAGATCATGGTATTTTTCACATTTAGCTAAACTATCGCGATATTTAGTTTTTAATTTATCAAAATTGCTAACAAGACTATCATGCTTATTTTTCAGTAATTTATATTTTCTATTAATTGTTTTGTATTTATCAAATAAGTCATGGAAGGCCATTAAGGCGTAATGAGCAACTTGCTTGGTGTTGGACTCATCTTCTTCGGACGCACTCGAGTCGTCCCACTTTGCTTTAAGTGCCTTCTTCTTTGATGTTCTCTTCTTGGCTTGGGGACAATCACTTTTGTAGTATCCCGGCTTTTTGCATTCGTAACAAATAACTTGGTCCTTTTTGGGTTCAAGTTTATTTTTTGTGTCACTTTTAAACTTGTTTCTCTTAATGAATTTTTTGAATTTCCTTGTTAGAAGTGTCATGTCATCATCACAGTTCTCATCACTTGAGTTTTCTCTGAAGTGGTCATCTAAAGTTTTAAGTGTCATATCCTTCCTGTTCTTTGGAAGGATGTCTTCTTGCTCTTCATAAGCCTTGCAAGTCATTTCATAGGTCATTAATGACCCGATTAGTTCTTTAAGAGGAAAGTTGTTTAAATCTTTAGCTTCTTGAATAGCAGTGACTTTAGGGTCCCAACTCTTAGGAAGGGATCTTAGAATCTTATTTACGAGCTCAAAATCCGAAAAACTTTTGCCGAGTCCTTTTAGACCATTGACGACATCCGTGAAACGGGTTTACATGTCGCCAATAGTCTCACTCGATTTTATTCGGAAAAGTTCAAAAGAGTGTATCAAAAGATTGATTTTTGACTCTTTCACTCTACTTGTGCCTTCGTGAGTCACTTTGAGTGTATGTCAAATATCAAACGCGGTTTCACAAATCGAAACACGATTGAACTCATTTTTATTAAGCGCACAAAATAAGGCATTCATAGCCTTTGCATTAAGAGCGAAAGTCTTCTTCTCCAATTCATTCCAATCGATCATTGGAAGAGAAGACTTTGAAAATCCATTTTCGACAAGATTCCAAAGTTCAAAATCCATTGAAATAAGGAAGATCCTCATTCGGGTCTTCCAATAGGTGTAGTCCGTCCCATTGAACATGGGTGGACGTGTAATAGAGTGGCCATCTTGGTTTCCGGCGTATGCCATCTCTCTTGGGTTTTAATCCGTTTGAGAGTTAACCCCGCTCTGATACCAATTGTTAGGATCAAGAGCACTAAGAGGGGGGGGGGTGGGGGCGGGGGGGTGAATTAGTGCAGCGGAAAACTTTCGACGATTAAAACTGCATTTCTACGTTGAAATCCGATTCCGACGTAAAAGTCATTTCATGCAGATAACAACTTTGAAAGCTTACGGAAATGTATTTGAAGTAAAGTAAGGCAAGAAGTTTGTAGTTAAGATAGAAATCGGAATGTAAGCGCAAACTGAAATATGATGTTCATACGATAAAACCGATTTTCGACGTAAAACCATTTTCGGAAACTTAACTTAAAAGTGAGTTCATAAAAGAGCAGAAGGTAGTAAGCTATTGAGGAGGTTTGCAGTAAAGATAAAATGATCAAAGTAAATGCAAATCGATATTTAGAGTGGTTCGGTCAATCTTGACCTACATCCACTTTTGGCTTCCTCCACCAACGAGGTCACCGACGTCCACTAGAGGCCTTCCTTCAATAGGCGAAGGCCAACCACCCTTTTACAGTTTCACTCCTTTTGATTCGCTTAGGAGACAACCCTTACAAACTTTTCTCTCCTCTCTTGAAAGATCAAAAATTGGAAAAAGAGGGAGGAGAACTTCTAGCCTTTACAATACTTTTGAGCTCTAAAAATCACAGAGTAAGATTGGATTTTCGATGCCCTTTTATGCAAGAAAGGGTGGGGTATATACAGGCTCCAAACTAGTTTGAATTTGGAGCTCAAAAATGTCTTTTCTCGGATTTCCGAGGTCCTGACGGTACCACCTCCTAACTGGGGTGGTACAACCACCTAGCAGCTCGGAGACTGAGCTTCTAGGCGGTGCCACCCCCTGACAGGGGCGGTTGCACCGCCCAATCTCGCTTGGAGACTAAGCCCTAGCGGTGCCACCGCTTGCCTGGGGCGGTTGCACCGCTCAGTCTTGCTCGGAGACTGAGCCTAGGTGGTGCCACCGCCTGCTTGGGGCGGTTGAACCGCCCAGCTTTCCTAGGAGACACTCTCCTAGGCGGTGCCACCGCCTAGTAGGAATTCTGATCCGAATGGGTTGATCTATTCGGCCCAATTTGAGTCTGTCAAGGGCCTAATTACCCCCAGATTAAGTTAATGGGATCACCTCTCATTCCTAACTTAATCTATATGCTAACTACGACAATTCTTAAGATATTTACTACAGTTTGCTCTGGTGCGTCAATTGCTTCTTTTGGCGAGCTTCCGACGAACTTCCGGCGAACATCCGATGAACCTCTGGCTATGCTCCTACTGACTTCCGACAAACTCCTAGACTTGCGACGATCCACTTGGCGAGTTCCGACGAGCTTCTTTTGGCAAGCTCCTGAACTTCTCGGATTTGTTCCCGCAGAACCTCCGACGACCGTCCGGACTTCCGTCGAGCTCTCGAACTCCCAATGTGATCATAGTCTTTGACTCCAGCTCAACTCTTGCTGCATGTCTTACATTCATCGTAGTTAATCCTGCACATTTATCTCAACATATGGATTAGATAACAAATGACAATTGACTTAATCATCAAAATCCGAGATACAACACTTCTACCAAGTGCTTTTAAATCATTGACGACATCCATAAAATGGGTGTACATGTCAACAATGGTTTCGCTTGGTTTCATTTGAAAGAGTTCAAAATCGTGTATTAAAAAATTTACTTTAGAATCTTTTACACTACTTATGCCTTTGTGTGTGATTTTAAGAATATGGCAAATATTGAAGGTCATTTTGCACAAAGAAACTCGATTAAACTCTATTTTGTCTAAAGCATAAAATAAGGCATTCATAGCCTTTGCATTTAGAGAAAACATCTTATTCTCCAAATTATTCCAATGGCTCAATGGAAGAGAAGACATTTCAAATCTGTTTTCGACTATGTGCCATAAATTTAAATCAATCGAAAGCAAGAAAACTCTCATTCGAGTTTTCCAATAAGTGTAGTCCGTCCCATTGAAAAAGGGAGGACGAATGAGAGATTGACCCTCTTTGACACGGGAGTGTCTAATTTGCTACAATCTGTTCATATGGACCTTGTTGATAATATGATATTTTTTTCAGCTAATAATATTGCCACATAATCTTCAACTCAGCCTACTCAGATAAGACAGCTCATCAGCATATTCCCTGCACAAATGAATACATTAATGGAGTTGGTCGGCAGCTGTAAAGCTGTATCGTAATGCTTTTCTTCATGGCTAAGGAATATATTAATGGAGTTGATTAGCAGTTGTAAAGCACTTAATTTCGAAATTTCCTATGCATGAAGGGTTGTTTCATGCATTAGTATTTATTTTGGGATTTAGGGCTTAGAAAGGATTTTAGAAAATTGAGGATATTTGCAGAAGCTCTCTTGGAGTGCTCTTTTGAACTCTGTATCTCTTAGATGCATCCTTGAGTGGTGAGTGTTTTGCTTTTAGTTCTGTATCCTTGTTTATTATCATTAGGGTGGTGATCTTCTGTATCCCTTTCGATTTTAAACTTGGTGGTGAGCTATTTTTTTATTTTTATCAAAGTTTCGTCAAGAGTTCGTTCCTTGTCTTTTGTGACATTTTCTATCTGAACAACTATTCTATCGATTTTCTTTCAAAATCCATTCTGCATTTTTACCCTCTCCGGTATCAGTTTGGTATCAGAGCTAAAGGCTAGAGATCATGGCAAGGAGGAATGGAAAAGATGTAGTTGGTGAAGGTAGCAACCATGAAGATGACGCTGAGTCGTTGAGGCTGCAGCTACGAAAATTGCTGCGTAGCCTACAAGAAAAAAATGAAATAATTGATGAACTTCAAAGTAGACAAAACCAACATGAAAATGACACTTGAGAATTTACTTCTGATGATGATACAACTTCTCTTCCAAGGGAGTCGAGAAGATGTCGGAGAAGAAATGGAGTCTAAGATGAGTGGCAGAATAAATATAACCCCAGATTATATATTCCAAAATTTAAAGGTAAAATATATGTTGATGACTTTATCGATTGGCTGAATACAGTAGAAAGAATTTTTTATTTTCATGAACTACCAGAACAAAAGAAGGTCAAACTTGTGGCACTCAAAATCAAGCAGAATACATCTTTTTGGTGGAAAAATCTTAAGAAACAAAGAGAACATGAGGGGAAGAGTAAGATCATTACATGGGAGAAAATGAAAAGGAAGTTAAAGAGAAAATATTTACCTCATAATTATAGGGAAGAGATCATTCTCAAAATACATGATTTCAAGCAAAAAGATCTTAGTGTGGAGGAGTACACTACAGAATTCGATAATTTGATGTTAAAAGGAGAGCTTGTGGAACCGGAAGAGCAAACAATTACAAGATACTTAGGAGGTCTGAAGTATAAGATTGCTAAAGTTGTTCAGCTATAGCTATATTGGTTTTTAAATGATATGAGCAAGTTGGTATTAAAAGTTGAAAAGCAACAAAAGTTTGAAAAGAATTTTCGATATGGCTCAAAAGAAGGATATACAAAAGGAGGATGTTCCAAGCCTACTATCCAAAGCAATGTGATATCGAAGGTGCAAGAAAAGGGTAAAGAATCTGCTGGCAGTAAAAAAACACCTAATTCTTCTACCCCAAGTGGCCGAAAATGCTTCAAATGTCATGGTTTTGGGCATATCGCTTTAGATTGTCCAAATAGGAGGATTGTAACTTTGGTTGAAGATCATAGTGATGGAGGAGAAGATGAAGCTGACGACGAACCAAAATACGATGATGATGAGGAAGAGATTACTTATGCTGATCATGGTTTGTCTATTGTATTGCAACGTAGTTTACAAGTGTCATATATGGCCGACAATGAAAGTTAGGTGAGAAAAAATGTGTTTCACACTAAATGCACTTCTATTGGCAAAGTGTGCTTGGTGATCATCGACAGCGACAGCTTTGAGAATGTGGTATCTTTGGAGATGGTACAGAAGCTAAAGTTGGATACCATCCCTCATCCACATCCATACCAGTTATGTTGGCTGCAAAAAGGAAATGACATCAATGTAACTAAAAGATGTTTAGTTTCATTTTCTATTAGCAAGTATTATAAAGATGAAGTATGGTGTGATGTTGCTCCTATGGATGCTTGTCATTTGCTGTTGGGAAGACCTTGGCATTATGATAGAAGGGTGTTGTATGACGGCTACAAACATACTTATTCTTTTAAGGTGAATGAAAAGAAGATTATTTTAGCTCCATTACAACCATCCGAAATCAGTGCACCAAAGAAGAAAGTTAGCGCTTTTATGTCCTATGGTGAATGCAAAGATGAATTAGACAAGGGAGGTCATGTTATGGCTCTAGTAGTAGTAGAGGAAAATGAACAACACAAGGAGACACCAGCAATCATGAAATAAATCCTGGAAGTGTTTGAAGATGTTATACCAGAAGAGATTCCATATGGCCTTCCACCCTTGAGAGATATCTAGCATCACATTGATCTTATTCTGGGGGTTGTTCTACCTAATAAAGCAGCATATAGAATGAGTCCCAAGAAGCATGAAGAACTTCAAAGGCAAGTTGATGAATTAGTAAAAAAAGGGTTAATTCGGGAGAGCATGAGTCCTTGTGTAGTTCCAGCCTTGTTGGTGCCAAAGAAGGATAGTTCTTGGAGAATGTGCGTGGACAGTCGCACTATCAACAAAATCATAGTGGACTATCACTTTCCTATTCCAAGGTTAGATGATTTACTTGATCAATTGTGTGGTGCTTATATTTTCTCAAAAATTGATTTGAGGAGTGGCTATCACCAAATAAGAATGAGGCCCGGAGATGAGTGGAAAATAACATTTAAAACTAGAGAAGGCTTATATGAATGGTTGGTTATGCCATTTGGGCTATCTAATACTCCTAGTACCTTCATGAGATTTATGAATCACATACTTAAGCCATGCATTGGAATATTTGTTGTAGTTTATTTTGACGATATATTGGTGTATAGCAAGAGCGATGAGGAGCATATGAATCATCTGAAAGAGAATTTTCTTATTTTGAGGCATCAAAAACTTTAAGCTAATCTAAAGAAGTGTGATTTCTTTACTTCTAGTGTGGTGTTTCTGGGGTATGTTGTTTCAAAAGATGGAATCATGATGGATCAAAGTAAGGTAGAGGCTATTCTCAGTTGGCCAACACTTGCTTCATTGCATGATGTGAGGAGTTTCCATGGCTTAACTTCGTTTTACAGAAGATTTATCAAGGGTTTCAGCTCTATTGTCGCTCCAATCACCGAATGTCTGAAATGTGATAAATTCAAATGGACTAGTGAAGCTAATGATGCTTTGGAGTTTTTGAAAAGAAAGGTGACCGAAGCTCCTATCTTAGTTCTACCAAATTTTGGTAATGTGTTTGAAGTTGAATGTGATGCATCTAATATGGGAATTGGTGCTGTTTTGAGCTAAGACGAAAAACTCATTGCATTTTTTAGTGAAAAGCTTAATGATACGAGAAAGAAATACTCTACTTATGATAAGGAGTTTTATGCGATTTATCGAGCTCTGTCTCATTGGAGTCAACATCTTCTTGCCAAGCCATTTGTTCTATATTATGATCATGAGACATTAAAGTTCATTAATCACCAGCACAAGCAAAACAACAGGCATGCAGCTTGGGTGGAGTTTTTACAATCTTACAACTTTACAATCAAGCACAAATCTGGTGTTCAAAATGTAGTTGCTGACGCATTGAGCAGAAAGCATTCTTTATTATCAGCAATGGAAGTCAAAGTGGTTGGATTTGAAACATTCAAAGATCTATATGAGAATGATATGGATTTCGGCTCGATATGGCAGAATTGTAAATCAAGTTCCTTTCAATAATTTTTTATCTTTGATGGTTTTCTTTTTCGAGCAAATGCTTTATGTGTTCCATCTTGTTCTTTGAGACAAATAATTCTAGCTGAAGCTCATGGTGGTGTTTTAGGAGGACATTTCGGTAAGGACAAGACTCTAGCTCTTGTTCAATCAAATTTCTATTAGCCTAAAATGTTCAGAGATGTGGATAGACATATGAAGCAATGCCGATTGTGTCATTTGGCAAAAACAAGAAGTCAAAATTCTGGTTTGTACACTCCATCGCCAATGCCAAATGCTCCATGGGAGGATGTGAGTCTTGATTTCGTTTTGGGACTACCAAGTGTTAGGATCAAGAGCACTAAGAGGGGGGGGGGGTGAATTAGTGCAGCGGAAATCTTATAATAATTTAAAAACCAAAAGCTGCGTTCGTTCAAAAACTATTATGATGCAAAAGCAAATTCTTAGTTTGTATCTAAGTGCAGTTTGCGTCTAAGCGCAGATTGCGTTTAAGCGCAGTTTTGCGTCTAAGCGCAGTTTTGCGTCTAAACTCAGATTTACGTCTAAATGCAGATTTACGTCTAAACGCAGATTTACGTCTAAACGCAGTTTTACGTCTAAACGTAGTTTTACGTCTAAACGTAGATTTACGTCTAAACGCAGTTTTACGTCTAAACGCAGTTTTACGTCTAAACGCAGATTTACGTCTAAACGCAGTTTTACGTCTAGACGCAGATTTACGTCTAAACTTTGAAACTCGTTTGTATACTCGCAGAAGGCAGTATGCAGTTGAAATCAAGACGTAAACGTGAATTGAAATCTGATGATTGAGCGAGGAAAGCCGATTTACGTCTGAATGCAGTTTTACGTCTAAATGTTGAAACTCGTTCGTAAAATCGTAGAGGACAGATTGCAGTTATTAATAGGATTAAAATGTAAGCGTAAACTGCAAGGAAGCTCGTTCGTAAAAGCGCGGAAAACAGTTCTGCAGAATCAAACGTAAACGTAAACTGTAATGTATGAAAATACGAATTTACGTCTGAATGCAGATTTGGAAGAACAACACTTAGAACTTGTTCGTGAAAGCGCAGAGAGCAGTAGTGATGAGGGAGGTTTGCAGTAATGATAAAGTGCTCGAAAATAAACGCAAACCAGAGATTTAGAGTGGTTCGGTCAGCCTTGACCTACTCCACTTTTGGCTTCCTCCACCGATGAGGTTGCCGACGTCAACTAGGTGCCTTCCTTCAATGGGCGAAGGCCAAACTTCCCTCTTACAATTTTTCTCCTTTTGACAGGCTTAGGAGACAACCTTTACAGATCCTTTCTCTCCTCTCTTTATAACTCAAAACTTGAAGAACAGAAGGAGAAGAACTTTAGGACTTTACACAAATTTGAGCTCTTAGAATCACTGAAAAAATCAAGAATTCGGTGTGGATCTGTATCTTTTCAGTGCTGAATGGGTGGGGTATTTATAGGCCCCAACCTAATTCAAAATTCGAGCTCAAAACGATCAAATCGATCAAATCCCAGAATTCTGGGATCAGGCGGTTGCACCTCTCGACTGGAGAGGTGGCACCGCCTGGCAGAGCTCGAAGACTGAGCTCTGCCGATTGCTTCTCTCTGCCAGAGCTCGAAGACTGAGCTCGATGGTTGCATCACCTGGCAGAGCTCGAAGACTGAGCTTGGTGATTGCATCACCTGGCAGAGCTCGAAACTGAGCTCGGTGGTTGCATCACCTGGTAGAGCTCCAAGCTGAGCTCAGGCTGATCCACCTCTCTGCCAGAGCTCGAAGACTGAGCTCGGTGATTCCATCACCTGGCAGAGCTCGAGACTGAGCTCAGGCTGATGCACCTCTCTGCCAGAGCTCGAAGACTGAGCTCGGTGGTTGCATCGCCTGGCAGAGCTCGGAACTTGAGCTCTGGCGGTGCAACCTCTTGGCTGGGGCGGTTGCACCTCCCAGCCTCGCAGCCCTGGCGGTTGCACCTCTTGGCTGGGGCGGTTGCACCTCCCAACCCCACAGCCCAGGCGGTTGCACCTCCTGGCTGGGGCGGTTGCACCTCCCAACCCCACAGCCCAGGCGGTTGCACCTCCTGGCTGGGGCGGTTGCACCTCCCAACCCCACAGCCCAGGCGGTTGCACCTCCTGGCTGGGGCGGTTGCACCTCCTGGTGCAATCAGGGTCCGAATGGTTCACTCCATTCGGCCCACTTTGAATCTTTTCAGGGGCCCAATTGCCCCAAGATTAAGCTAATGGGATCACCTCCCATTTTCATGCTTAACCATCATGCTAACTACGATTAACTCTAAGACAACTTCTGCAGCTTTGCTCCGATGCGTCAATCGCTTCTTCCGGCGAGTTTCCTGCCAACTTCCGTCGATCAACCGATAACCCTCGGTGATCCTTCTGCGGACATCCGGCATACTCCTGGACTTTGCGACGATCCACTTGGCGAGTTCCGACGAGCTTCGCTTGGCAAGCTTCTGGACTTCTCGGATCTGTTCTCTCTGAACCTCCGACGACCGTCCGAACTTCCGTCGAACTCTCGAACTCCCAACGTGATCATGATCTTGACTCCGGCGCAACTCCTGCTGCTTGTCTTACTCTCACCGTAGTTAATCCTGCACACTTATCTCAACACATAGATTAGATAACAAATGACAATTGACTTCATCATCAAAATCCGAGATTCAACAATCTCCCCCTTTTTTATGATGACAATCAATTGATAAAGGAGTTGTCCTTAACTCCCCCTATCTATATGCCATAGTTGAGATAAGTCAACCTTGAATTCAAGACCTAAGAATTCAAGTGACGTATTGATAAGTTAGATCAATTAAACTTATCAATGCTCCCATCATGATGCCTATCATGATGTATCTCTTCAAGAATTATGTCAAGGCATGACATACATCATCAAGTTTGTATGATAGTGTTTGTAACCATTCATCATGTAATCATATAAAGCTACGAAGGACTTTTTACATGATGCTCACATTTGAGATTTTCTAGTAAGTTTGCATTTTCTTCACAATATCAAGTCAAGATATGATGCAAACTATAGTACATGTTCACATATCTCTTGGTGATGCAAGGATGGCATAACATTGTTTATAGCATCACTCAAGTATTTGCAACTATGACATAGATATGATTATGGCAGTTCAGCTATGACATAGTGTTTATCAATTCATATTTTTCTCCCCCTTTGTCATCAACAAAAAGCATGATAGCATTATCAAGCATATAAAGGAAGTCATGACACATATATCTCTTTATTGTTTTTGCTTGACGGAGGAAAGTCATTTTCCAAAGAGTTTTCATAAGAGTGTACGGGAACATCCCATTTTTAGCATACAACCCGAAAAATGAACTTCTTACATGCATTTGGTTAAAAATATTTGTCACATCATTTGCAACATGTTATTTGATCAAGCGTTGTCAAGGCATGTAATAGTAATAACATTTGAAAAATAAATTTAAGTATTCGGACACATCAACATTCCTAATTCTCTTCTTATGTAATCAAATTGTTCTTCACATAGGGGTTTTGTGAAGATATCAGCTAGTTGATGTTTGGTATCAATAAACTCTATGGTTACATCATGATTAGTGACATGATCTCGTATAAAGTGATGTCTAATATCAATGTGTTTTGTTCTTGAGTGTTGTATAGGATTTTTAGTTAAGCATATTGCACTCGTGTTATCACATTTAATGGGAATATCTTTAAGATTCACTTTGTAATCTTCTAAAGTGTTTTTCATCCATACAACTTGTGCACAGCATGCACTTGCTGCAATGTATTCAGCTTCGGTTGTTGATAGGGCAACCGAGTTTTGTTTCTTAGATGACCAGGATACAAGGGCATGTCCTAAAAATTGACATGATCCAGATGTGCTTTTTCTGTCTAGTTTACAGCCAGCGAAGTCCGCATCAGCATAGGCTGTTAATTCAAAATTTTCTGATTTTGGGTACCATAATCCTAGATTGGTAGTTCCATTAAGATATCTGAGTATTCTTTTGACTGCTTTGAGATGAGATATCTTAGGGTCTGATTGAAATCTAGCACAAAGTCCTACACTGAACATGATGTCTGGTCTGGTGGCAGTGAGGTAAAGTAAACTTCCTATCATACCCCTATAGGTTTTTTGATCGAAGCTTTCTCCATTCTCATCAATTTCTAACTTAGTGGAGGTGCTCATAGGGGTGTCAATGGCTTTTGAATTATTCATTTTGAACTTCTTTAGCAAACTCACAGCATATTTGGTTTGACTAATAAAGATGCCATTGCTTAGTTGTTTGATTTGTAGGCCTAAGAAGAATGTTAACTCTCCCATTAGACTCATTTCGAATTCATGACTCATAGTTTTCGCAAAGGATTCACAAAGAGATTCATTTGTAGAACCAAAGATAATGTCATCAACATAAATCTGAACAATGAGAAAATCATTTTCATGATAAACAATGTAGTATCAACCTTGCCTTTTATGAAATTATTTTCAATGAGAAAAGAGCTAAGTCTCTCATACCAAGCCCTTGGGGCTTGTTTTAAACCATAGAGAGCTTTAGTTAATCTAAACACATGATTAGGGTAGCCATTATTTTCAAATCCAGGAGGTTGTTCAACATAAACTTCTTCGGAAATGAAACCATTTAGAAAAGCGCTTTTAACATCCATTTGAAATAACTTAAAATTATTGCAACTAGCGTAGGCAAGGAGCATCCTTATGGCTTCCAATCGAGCCACGGGTGCGAAGGTTTCTTCGTAATCGATACCTTCTTCTTGGTTGAAACCTTTGGCCACTAATCTAGCCTTGTTTCTAACCACGATACCATTTTCATCTTGCTTGTTTCTAAAGACCCATTTAGTACCAATTACTAAATGGTCATTTGGCCTAGGAACAAGCGTCCACACCTCATTTCTCTCAAATTGATTTAATTCATCTTGCATTGCGATAATCCATGAATCATCTTTCATGGCTTCATCAACACATTTGGGTTCAATTTGGGAGAGAAAAGCGGCGTTGGCACAAAAGTTTTTAAAAGAAGATCGTGTTTGAACCCCCTTTGATGTGTCTCCTAGGATTAGCTCCTTAGGATGAGCATCTATATACTTCCAATCCTTGGGTAAGGATGTTTTGGAAGTGGATGCAACCAAGTTGCTAGTTGGAGACGGGGTTTCGTTTAAATTCAAGGAATCAAAATTAATATCATCATCAAGATCATTTTTCTTAATTTCTGAAATCTCATTGAAAACAACATGGATGGATTCTTCAATAATTAAGGTTCTTTTATTGAAGATGCGAAAAGCTTTAGAAACCGAAGAATAACCAAGAAAGATTCCTTCATCAGATTTAGCATCGAATTTTACTAAGTTTTCCTTTTCATTCAAGATAAAACATTTACACCCAAAGACTTTAAAATATGAGACATTGGGTTTTTTGTTATTCCATAACTCATAAGGAGTTTTGGTGAGTAAGGGTCTTACTAGGACTCTATTTAAAATATAACATGCAGTGTTTACAGCTTCGGCCCAAAAATATTTGGGTAGGCTATGTTCATTCAACATGGTTCTTGCCATTTCTTGCAAATTTCGATTTTTTCTTTCTACTACCCCATTTTGTTGAGGATTTCTTGGAGTAGAGAAGTTATGGTTGTATCCGTTGAGTTCACAGAATTCTTGGAAGTCATGGTTTTGAAATTCTCCACCGTGATCACTTCTAATTGACGAAATCATAGATTCCTTCTCATTTTGAACAAGTTTACAAAACTTGGTAAAATGTCTAAAGCATTCATTTTTTTGTTTTAAGAAGTAGGTCCATGTATATCTGCTGTAGTCATCAATAATGACAAAGGCGTATTTGCTACCTCCTAGACTCGATGTAGAGATTGGTCCGAACAAGTCCATATGGATCAGTTGTAAGGGCCTAGAGGTGCTTATTTGATTCTTAGCTTTGAAGCTACCCCTAATTTGCTTACCTAATTGGCAAGCATCACATACATTATCTTTGATGAACTTGATATGAGGAATTCCTCTTACAAGTTCTCTAGATGATACTTGATTGATTAGTTTCATGCTAGCATGACCTAATCTTCTATGCCATAGCCAAGCATCCTCATTCATAACGGCAAAGCACATTTCATCACATAAGTCATTGATGTCAATAGTGTATACGTTGTTTTGTTTTAATGCAATCATAGATACATTTTTGTGTGGTTTTTCAATGATGCAGGCATTAGATTCAAATCTGATAATATATCCTTTATCACATAATTGACTAATGCTCAAGAGGTTATGTTTTAAACCATCAACTAGTAAAACATCTTCAATAGAGAGGTTGGATTTGTTACCTATGGTTCCTTTGCCAATGATTTTACCCTTGTTGTTGTCTCCGAAGGTGACATATCCTTCGTCTATGCTAGAGAGCTTAGAGAATTGAGATGGATCTCCGGTCATATGCCTTGAGCATCCACTATCAAGGTACCATTTCTTGCTCCTAGCTTGCGATTGTTTAGTTTTCTACAAGAAAGGATGACGTTTAGGTATCCATTTGCTTTTGGGTGCCTCATAAATAGATCTACATTTTCTATCATGTTGCATAGAGTTTATCATGGTTCCTTTAGGAACCCAAATTAATTTGTTTGGACTTATTTTCTTAAATGGACAACAATGTGTCTTGTGTCCAGATTTGCAACAAAAGTTGCACTTGGTTTGGTTTTGAACATGTAAGATGGGGCCTTTTACAAAGGTAGTTGGATTTCGGTGAGGACTCCTCACAAATCCAATCCCACTTCTTTTGGGAGCATGACCCTTGTTTGTAAGGATCATGTTTAATGACTTGCTACCAACCTCGAATTTCTTCAAGGTGTCCTTAAGTAGCAAGTTTTCTTTTTGTATAGTTTCTAAATCATGACATTTGATACATGAATTTAAACTATCATGATGTTCGACTTTTAACTTATCAAACTCACAAGTAAGATTATCATGTACCTTTTTTAGCAACTTGTATTTCTTATTTATAACTTTGCATTCATCAAATAAATCATGGAAGGCATTTAATAATTCATCGAAAGATAAATCAGCATCTAATAAATCCGTTACCTCCTCTTCGATGGCCATAAAGGCGTAATGAGCAACTTGCTCGGTGTTGGACTCCTCTTCCTCAGATGCGCTCGAATCATCCCATGTTGCTTGGAGCGCCTTCTTCTTTGTTCTTTTCTTGACTTGGGGACAATCACTTTTGTAGTGTCCCGGCTTTTTACATTCGTAGCAGATTACTTGGTCCTTCTTGGGTTCAAGTTTATTTTTCACATCGTTTTTAAACTTGTTTCTTTTGAAGAATTTCTTAAACTTTCTTGTCAAAAGTGCCAAGTCATCGTCACAATCCTCATCACTTGAGTTTTCTCTCAAGTGGCATTCAGAAGTTTTAAGTGCCATATCCTTCCTGTTCTTTGGAAGGATGTCTTCTTGCTCTTCATGAGCTTTGCAGGTCATTTCGTAGGTCATTAATGACCCGATTAGTTCTTCAAGAGGGAAATTTCGCAGATCTTTTGCCTCTTGAATGGCGGTGACTTTAGGATCCCAACTCTTAGGAAGGGATCTTAGTATCTTATTAACAAGCTCAAAATCCGAAAAGCTCTTTCCGAGTCCTTTTAGACCGTTGACGACATCCGTGAAACGGGTAAACATGTCGCCAATGGTTTCACTCGGTTTCATTCGGAAAAGTTCAAAAGAATGCAGCAACAGATTGATTTTTGACTCTTTCACTCTACTTGTGCCCTCGTGGGTCACTTCAAGTGTGTGCCAAATATCAAAAGCAGTTTCGCAAGTTGAAACACGATTAAACTCGTTTTTATCAAGTGCGCAAAATAAGGCATTCATAGCCTTTGCATTAAGAGCGAAAGCCTTCTTCTCCAAATCGTTCCAATCGATCATTGGAAGAGAAGATTTTGAAAATCCATTTTCAACAAGGTTCCACAGTTCAAAATCCATAGAAATAAGAAAGATCCTCATTCGGGTCTTCCAGTAAGTGTAGTCCGTTCCACTGAACATGGGTGGACGTGTAATTGAATGCCCCTCTTGGTTTCCGGCGTATGCCATCTCTCTTGGGTTTTAATCCTTTAGAGAGTTAACCTGGCTCTGATACCAATTGTTAGGATCAAGAGCACTAAGAGGGGGGGGGGGTGAATTAGTGCAGCGGAAATCTTATAATAATTTAAAAACCAAAAGCTGCGTTCGTTCAAAAACTATTATGATGCAAAAGCAAATTCTCAGTTTGTATCTAAGTGCAGTTTGCATCTAAGCGCAGATTGCGTTTAAGCGCAGTTTTGCGTCTAAGCGCAGTTTTGCG